>NW_026600695.1:66016-123669 GCF_029448725.1 Salvelinus fontinalis | reverse complement strand
CTCTCTTTCTGTCTCACTCCCCTTCCCCCCACCTCTCTCTTTCTGTCTCACTCCCCTTCCCCCCACCTCTCTCTTTCTGTCTCACTCCCCTTCCCCCCTCTCTCTCTTTCTGTCTCACTCCCCTTCCCCCCCGACCACCTCTCTTTCTGTCTTACTCCCCTTCGCTCCATCCCCCATTTCTGTCTATCTTCTTCGACTGTGCCTTGTTGCGTTTAAATTCTCCACCTTTCTCCCCAAAGTATTTAAGCCTACACTCCCCATCATAGTTTAAAGATCATTGGATTGGTGTAGCTGAAGTGTCAACCATCTCTCTCTCCCCATCAGTTCCCTATGTACTGGTTCAGCGTTCCAGCCATCATGAAGGGCTGGATAGACAGAGTCCTGAGTCAAGGCTTTGCCTTCTCACTGCAGAAGATGTATAGCAATGGAATATTCAAGGTTTGACCTTTTGACCCTTCTGTTCATGTCTTTAGTTCCAGTAGCCTGTGTTAGTGTCATACCCATTGACAATGAGCAGGAAGAGTTCATGCCTGGTATGGGCCGAATCAGGAGGATTTGATGTAAATGCAATGCGCCCACCTAATCCAGTCCCCACTTGTGACTGAAAACAAGGGTAGAGATGTCAATTGAAAAGCTCTCTGTTAGAAACGTAGATAGCTGGCTATATGACATAAAATCCTGTGTATGTCTATAAAGGTGCATTAACTGTAAAGCTATCAGTCACTAGTGGAAACATTTACAACTTAAATTAAGTTACGTTATCTTTGTTTATGTATTTTACCTCAGACAATCTAAGTTTGCTAGCTAGAACTTCTAGCAGTTTATGCTAACTAGCTAGCTGGCTAGCATTTACTGCTAGTGAAGTTGCTGGCTAGCAAGTTAGCATAAACTAGCTAACTGGGCTAGTCATTGTTTAAATGTCTAAATGACTGGCAGAAACACATTCATAACCATAAAGGGGTAACTAGCCCCCAACACACTCAACCAACATGTTATTACTTTACTACTTTACAAAAAAAAGATCTACATTTTTCTCTAACTTCATTGGAATATCTACAATTTATTCAACATTTTTTTTAAATGGATCAATTTACCACAATCGTTTTGTTGAATTATCTCAAAATTGTGATGAAATAGAGGACATTCTTTTGGTTCAGCAAGAACAGTGACAGCCAGGTAAATTGTTGCGAAAATAATTTGGTGACATCTTGTGGTCTTTAGGTGAATTATAGCTCGTTCACCCCCTACTATCCTACCAGTTTAAAATAGCCGTAATGTAGGGGTCCACCACTCTGCCCAAAGTGGGTAAAAACGCGCGTTGGTGATGAAATGTAACTTCCATATGCTATATAATACATTTTACTAAGACAAATATGATTCTTCATGTTCTGAATAGTTAATCAAAGCGGAATGAAGTCGGGACCTGCACTGAATAGCAATGGGCAGTTGGCATTGATTTCCTGATTCCGTTTTGTTCACGTTTATTTACCGCTAGTTTGCGTAACTGCGTGACAGTAGGAGGTTCTAGATTTCACAGACTGAAAGTACGCCAGCATGAATGAGCACGATGCATTCCAAATTGGCAAATTAGGATTTGTAAAGTCATGTAAATTTGTTTCATAATTTTTTATAACACTATTAAATATTATCAATACATTTAAAAATCTACATATCAGCTATTATAGGAATGACCCTTCAGTATGTGTCTGTGTGTGATGCGTGCGTGCAAGTGCGAACGCGACATTTCAGCAGCAGGTACAAAATAATGACAGACAACAAACTACCTAGATAACTGATACAATTTATACTTTGAACTGGCTATCTCACTAGTTAACTATAGCTAACGAAGCATAAATGTTGTTGTAGCCTTTCCCCCGGCACTGTAGACAGCCTAAATACATCTGCACCGTTGGAAAGCTGCTAAACAGTAGCCATGTAAATTGAGACAACATTAAAACTCTTCTAAGAATAGCCTAATGAGAAATAACTTGCTGTGCATAGATCTCCCCGGAAATATGAATAGTAGAGCCTAGTATATAAACATGTCTAGACACCTTGCTTTGAAGTAGCCGACCTTATCCATTTGATCCCTGATTCATTGAATGAGGGAAATAATTTTATAAAGACAAAAGTATTTCCTTGTAATGTTGCAATATTTAACATAAAGGGTGGCAACCATCCTCCAGGATAGCTATTGGGTGTGCAGGCTTTTGATCCAGCCCTGTTCTAACCACATTGTAGCCTTAACAACAGCTGCTCAACAGGACCTTCATACATAGACTTGGGTGTTTCAGGGCAGGATCAGAAGCCTGCATGATGGACACCCAGGAGCTCTCTAGATGACAACATGTGACTAGTGCAGGTTCTACTTTGTGGGGGGTTAAGTGCCTTGATTAAAGAGCACAGCGACAGGAGATGGTAGGCCTTATGGGATCAGACACAGAAGCCTTCCAGTATCAATGATCCTTACTTTTTTCATGTAGTCTAAATAATAGCCATGAAATGTGGTTAAGTCATGGAGAAGTCATGGAAAAGGTGAATAAACCCTTCACAGTGAATAATCAGAGGTCTCTTTATCATAACGTCATTTGTACATTTCGGTGAATATAGTCTAATGGAAAAAGCCAGCTGCTGCACTTCTTTCATCCCGAGTCAAGCATTGATTAACATTTATATTTTTTAAAGTCTGATTTCGTAACCTAATACATCCCATAATAAGCACCGGGCTCTGTTGACAGAGCGGTGGCTGGTTTCTTGCAGTGACGTTTGAGTATTTTACATGTTGTGGCAAAGTTGTTTCCGTGGATCACAAGAAGCCAAATGGAAACAAACTAAAAAATAAATGTAAAAGTCTTTGAAAATGGAAAAGCTTGTGGCTTTGTTGACATTTCACAGAGATAATATTGATTTCGTGACAAATCGTCAAAAAATAACAGGAATTTTGCATTAACATGAAAAGGGTATACTAAAATATAAAAATACTAAATGTCATGTGTCAAAATGGATATCTCTTGAACCTCTATGTTGTTTTATGTCCTCCGGATTGGAGAAGAAAGATGACGAGTCCAACGCTGAGTCTCTCAGTTAGCCTTAATTCTCTAACATCGTCCAGTCTAGCTGACGCAATGCTATTCTCTAACATCGTCCAGTCTAGCTGACGTAATGCTATTCTCTAACATCGTCCAGTCTAGCTGACGCAATGCTATTCTCTAACATCGTCCAGTCTAGCTGACGTAATGCTATTCTCTAACATCGTCCAGTCTAGCTGACGTAATGCTATTCTCTAACATCGTCCAGTCTAGCTGACGTAATGCTATTCTCTAACATCGTCCAGTCTAGCTGACGTAATGCTATTCTCTAACATCGTCCAGTCTAGCTGACGTAATGCTATTCTCTAACATCGTCCAGTCTAGCTGACGCAATGCTATTCTCTAACATCGTCCAGTCTAGCTGACGTAATGCTATTCTCTAACATCGTCCAGTCTAGCTGACGTAATGCTATTCTCTAACATCGTCCAGTCTAGCTGACGTAATGCTATTCTCTAACATCGTCCAGTCTAGCTGACGTAATGCTATTCTCTAACATCGTCCAGTCTAGCTGACGTAATGCTATTCTCTAACATCGTCCAGTCTAGCTGACGTAATGCTATTCTCTAACATCGTCCAGTCTAGCTGACGTAATGCTATTCTCTAACATCGTCCAGTCTAGCTGACGTAATGCTATTCTCTAACATCGTCCAGTCTAGCTGACGTAATGCTATTCTCTAACATCGTCCAGTCTAGCTGACGTAATGCTATTCTCTAACAGCGTCCAGTCTAGCTGACGTAATGCTATTCTCTAACAGCGTCCAGTCTAGCTGACGTAATGCTATTCTCTAACAGCGTCCAGTCTAGCTGACATAATGCTATTCTCTAACAGCGTCCAGTCTAGCTGACGTAATGCTATTCTCTAACAGCGTCCAGTCTAGCTGACGTAATGCTATTCTCTAACAGCGTCCAGTCTAGCTGACGTAATGCTATTCTCTAACAGCGTCCAGTCTAGCTGACGTAATGCTATTCTCTAACATCGTCCAGTCTAGCTGACGTAATGCTATTCTCTAACATCGTCCAGTCTAGCTGACGTAATGCTATTCTCTAACATCGTCCAGTCTAGCTGACGTAATGCTATTCTCTAACATCGTCCAGTCTAGTTGACGTAATGCTATTCTCTAACAGCGTCCAGTCTAGCTGACGTAATGCTATTCTCTAACATCGTCCAGTCTAGCTGACGTAATGCTATTCTCTAACATCGTCCAGTCTAGCTGACGTAATGCTATTCTCTAACATCGTCCAGTCTAGCTGACGTAATGCTATTCTCTAACATCGTCCAGTCTAGCTGACGTAATGCTATTCTCTAACATCGTCCAGTCTAGCTGACGTAATGCTATTCTCTAACAGCGTCCAGTCTAGCTGACGTAATGCTATTTTCCTGATTTTTCACCACTTTTTTTCTCTGGCATCCATTTATTTAATCACCCTGATTTTGTCCATCCTACATGGGTGAAAACATTCTACATGGGTAAAAACATCCTACATGGGTAAAACCATCCTTCATGGGTAAAAAAAAAAACATTTTGAAAGGATGATGATAGAGACATGAGTTTTTGACCATTGGTTTTTGTTTGAGCAGTACCTACACAATTAATATAGTATTTTACCCATTGGTCAAATGATTTTGTTTGGACACCCTACATAATATTTACCTTAAGAAATGACACACTGCTCTCGTTCAGTTCAGGCTACATTGCTTCTAGGTTCAGGGTCAATTGTGTTTTGGTGGAACGAATAGGGCCTGTGTTTTGTTGGAGTTAAACTTCAGGCTCTTTGTCATTTTACAGGACAAGAAAGCCATATTGTCGTTCAGCACTGGATCTATGCAGACTATGTTCCGCCCCGACGGCCTCAACGGAGACATTAACGTCACACTGTGGCCCCTACAGGTAACCCAGGAAGACAGACATTAACGTCACACTGTGGCCCCTACAGGTAACCCAGGAAGACAGCCAGGGGGGAATAGTTAAACAAATATTTCACTGTATTTTCTTCTCATGGATTTAGAAGGTAATCAAGTGGTGTTGGGGAGACTTGTGTGTCTCAAAAGGAGTTTCCTCATACATGTTGATGCTTCAAGGTTACCTCCAAATACCAAGTATTTCCAATGTGTTTCATTTCGTTGTGGGTTTGCATTTGTTGGGTCTATTCCATTGGTTCCATTGTAGCATATTGTGCAAACTAAACCAAGCGCAGATCAAGCATTCACTCTATGTATTTGACCCAGGCTCCTCACTCCTCTCCTCACTCCTCTCTCCTCTCTCCTTCACGTCCCTCCATCCTTCCAGAACGGCGTGCTTCACTTCTGTGGCTTCCAGGTGCTAGCCCCCCAGGTGTTCTGGTGTCCGGGACACAGCCCCCCCGCGACACGGACAGCCATGCTGGATGGCTGGAGGGCCAGGCTGAAGACCCTGCTGGTCGAGCGACCCCTGACCTTTGCCCCCTGCGAGATGTTTGACCTGACCTTCCCCGGGGGCTTCGTGCTGCGGCCGGAGGTCAGGGAGGAGCAGAGCACCCGCCCCCACGGCATCACCACCGGACACCACCTGGGGAAACCACTCCCCCCTGACAACCAGCTGAAGGCTGATAACCCCTCCCCCTGACAACCTGCTGAAGGCTGATAACCCCTCCCCCCTGACAACCAGCTGAAGGCTGATAACCCCTCCCCCCTGACAACCAGCTGAAGGCTGATAACCCCTCCCCCCTGACAACCAGCTGAAGGCTGATAACCCCTCCCCCTCGACAACCAGCTGAAGGCTGATAACCCCTCCCCCTCGACAACCAGCTGAAGGCTGATAACCCCACCCCCCTGACAACCAGCTGAAGGCTGATAACCCCACCCCCCTGACAACCAGATAAAGGCTGATAACCCCTCCCCCCTGACAACCAGCTGAAGGCTGATAACCCCACCCCCCTGACAACCAGATAAAGGCTGATAACCCCTCCCCTTGACAACCAGATAAAGGCTGATAACCCCTCCCCCCTGACAACCAGCTGAAGGCTGATAACCCCTCCCCCCTGACAACCAGCTCAAGGCTGGTAACCCCTCCCTCTGATAACCAGCTGAAGGCTGATAACCCCTCCCCCCTGACAACCAGCTGAAGGCTGATAACCCCACCCCCCTGACAACCAGATAAAGGCTGATAACCCCTCCCCTTGACAACCAGATAAAGGCTGATAACCCATCCCCTTGACAACCAGATAAAGGCTGATAACCCCTCCCCCCTGACAACCAGATAAAGGCTGATAACCCCTCCCCCCTGACAACCAGATAAAGGCTGATAACCCCTCCCCCCTGACAACCAGATAAAGGCTGATAACCCCTCCCCCCTGACAACCAGATAAAGGCTGATAACCCCTCCCCCCTGACAACCAGATAAAGGCTGATAACCCCTCCCCCCTGACAACCAGCTGAAGGCTGATAACCCCTCCCCCCTGACAACCAGCTGAAGGCTGATAACCCCTCCCCCCTGACAACCAGCTGAAGGCTGATAACCCCTACCCCCTGACAACCAGCTGAAGGCTGATAACCCCTCCCCCCTGACAACCAGCTGAAGGCTGATAACCCCTCCCCCCTGACAACCAGCTGAAGGCTGATAACCCCTCCCCCCCGACAACCAGCTGAAGGCTGATAACCCCCCCCTGACAACCAGCTGAAGGCTGATAACCCCACCCCCCTGACAACCAGATAAAGGCTGATAACCCCTCCCCTTGACAACCAGATAAAGGCTGATAACCCCTCCCCCCTGACAACCAGCTGAAGGCTGATAACCCCTCCCCCCTGACAACCAGCTCAAGGCTGGTAACCCCTCCCTCTGATAACCAGCTGAAGACTGATAACCCCTCCCCCCTGACAACCAGCTGAAGGCTGATAACCCCACCCCCCTGACAACCAGATAAAGGCTGATAACCCCTCCCCTTGACAACCAGATAAACGCTGATAACCCATCCCCTTAACAACCAGATAAAGGCTGATAACCCCTCCCCCCTGACAACCAGATAAAGGCTGATAACCCCTCCCCCCTGACAACCAGCTGAAGGCTGATAACCCCTCCCCCCTGACAACCAGCTGAAGGCTGAAGGCTGATAACCCTTGGATAATTATTTATCCAATAGAACCCAGAGAGTGTTCTTCAGTGGAAGCTTCTCTAACATCAAATATGTAAAGTGCGGTGTCCCTCAGGGCAGTTGCCTTGGGTCGTTACTCTCCTCTATTTTTACAAATGATTTGCCACTGGTCTTACACAAAGCTAGAATGACTAAGTATGCAGATGATTCCACACTCTACACATTAGTATCAGGTGATTAATATTAAAAACATTCTCTAAGACCTAAACCTCAGCTGGTTGTTGTGTATAAAGAGTGTGACCATTGAGCAAGTTGAGGAAGCTAAATTCCTAGTTATAAACTGGGTGCTTCGAGCCCTGAATGCTGATTGGCTGACAGCCGTGGTATACCACGGCTATAACAAAACATTTATTTGGACTCCTCTAATTACGTTGGTAACCAGTTTATAATAGCAATAAGGCACCTCGGGGGGGGTTGTGGTAAATGACCAATATACCACGGCTAAAGGCTGTATCCAGGAACTCCGCATTGCGTCGTGCTTAAGAACAGCCCTTAGCCGTCGTAAATTGGCCATAACCCCCCCCCACCCCCCCCCCCCCTCGTGCCTTATTGCTTCAGTATAACATTGGATGGTGAGTTATTATGGTCAAGACAAATTGACAGAGTTGTTGTGAAGATGGGGAGAGGTATGTCTGTTATAAAAAGATCTTCTGCTTTCTGAAACATCAATAAACCTCACTAGTTGTTCAGACTCTGGTCTTGTCTCCTGTTGATTACTGTAACGCTAATACGGTCAGCTGCAGCAAAGGAAGATCTAGCCAAGATACCCTCTTGAAGGTGCTATCTAGAAACCTAAAACCATTTAGAACCATAGGAGAACCCTTTGAAGAATGCTTGTTGGTTCCAGGAAGAACCCTTTTGGTTCCAATAAGAACCTTTTCATAAAATGGTTCTACCTGGAACCAAAAAGGGTTCTCCTATGTGGACAGTTGAAGAACGGTTTTGGAGCCCTATTTTCTAAGTGTACAGCTGTCTCAAAACAGAGCAGCAGGCCTTGCTCTTAACTACACGTACACTAACAACAACATGCCAGTATTTCCTGGTTGAGGGGTGACGAGAGATGAACTGCTTATCTTCTATTTGTTTTCATGATAAATATTACTGGAATGAAAATGATCAAATAACACTCAGCAGAGACACCCCATACATACCCCACAAGACATGCCACCAGGGGTCTCTTCACAGTCCCCAAGTCCAAAACGAATTCAAGGAAATACACGGTTTTATACAGAGCCATGGAACTCCCGTCCCTTTAAAAAACTGATTAATAAAACAACTCATGGAAGGAGAACACATAAACATCCGTTTTTAGTTGTGTTGTTGTATCATTTTTCTGTTGCATTGTTTGAATATTGTTTACATTTGTGTAACTTTCCTTGTGTATCAGTGTTTTGTTACTTGTCATGTTTTGTGTATCTTGTGGACCCCAGGAAGAGTAGCTGCTGCTTCTGCAAAAACTAATGGGGATCCTAATAACCAAACAAACCCCTCCTCCCTGACAACCAGATAAAGGCTGATAACCCCTCCCCCTGACAACCAGATAAAGGCTCATAACTCCTCCCCCTGACAACCAGCTAAAGGCTGATAGCCCAGCTGAAGGCTGATAACCCCTGCCTCTGATAACCAGCTGAAGGCTGATAACCCCTCCCTCTGATAACCAGCTGAAGGCTGATAACCCCTCCCTCTGGTAACCAGCTGAAGGCTGATAACCCCTCCCCCTGGTAACCAGCTGAAGGCTGATAACCCCTCCCTCTGGTAACCAGCTGAAGGCTCATAACCCCTCCCTCTGATAACCAGCTGAAGGCTGGTAACCCCTCCCTCTGATAACCAGCTAAAGGCTGATAACCCCTCCCTCTGATAACCAGCTGAAGGCTCATAACCCCTCCCCCTGGTAACCAGCTGAAGGCTGATAACCCCTCCCTCTGGTAACCAGCTGAAGGCTAATAACCCCTCCCTCTGATAACCAGCTGAAGGCTGGTAACCCCTCCCTCTGATAACCAGCTAAAGGCTGATAACCCCTCCCTCTGATAACCAGCTGAAGGCTGATAACCCCTCCCTCTGATAACCAGCTGAAGGCTGATAACCCCTCCCCCTGACAACCAGCTAAAGGCTGATAACCCCTCCCTCTGATAACCAGCTGAAGACTGGTAACCCCTCCCTCTGATAACCAGCTGAAGGCTCATAACCCCTCCCTCTGATAACCAGCTAAAGGCTGATAACCCCTCCCTCTGATAACCAGCTGAAGACTGATAACCCCTCCCTCTGGTAACCAGCTGAAGGCTCATAACCCCTCCCTCTGATAACCAGCTGAAGGCTGATAACCCCTCCCCCTGACAACCAGCTGAAGGCTGATAACCCCTCCCTCTGATAACCAGCTGAAGGCTGATAACCCCTCCCCCCTGATAACCAGCTGAAGGCTGATAACCCCTCCCTCTGATAACCAGCTGAACGCTGATAACCCCTCCCTCTGATAACCAGCTGAAGGCTGGTAACACCTCACTCTGATAACCAACTGAAGGCTGATAACCCCTCCCTCTGATAACCAGCTGAAGGCTGATAACCCCTCCCTCTGATAACCAGCTGAAGGCTGATAACCCCTCCCTCTGATAACCAGCTGAAGGCTGATAACCCCTCCCTCTGGTAACCAGCTGAAGGCTGATGACCCCTCCCTCTGATAACCAGCTGAAGGCTGATAACCCCTCCCTCTGATAACAAGCTGAAGACTGATAACCCCTCCCTCTAATAACCAGCTGAAGGCTGATAACCCCTCCCACTGGTAACCAGCTGAAGGCTGATAACCCCTCCCTCTGATAACCAGCTGAAGGCTGGTAACTCCTCCCTCTGATAACCAGCTGAAGGCTGATAACCCCTCCCTCTGATAACCAGCTGAAGGCTGATAACCCCTCCCTCTGGTAACCAGCTGAAGGCTGATAACCCCTTGTCTGATAACCAGCTGAAGGCTGAAAACCCCTCCCCCTGGTAACCAGCTGAAGGCTGATAACCCCTCCCTCTGGTAACCAGCTGAAGGCTAATAACCCCTCCCTCTGATAACCAGCTGAAGGCTGGTAACCCCTCCATCTGATAACCAGCTAAAGGCTGATAACCCCTCCCTCTGATAACCAGCTGAAGGCTGATAACCCGTCCCTCTGATAACCAGCTAAAGGCTGATAACCCCTCCCCCTGACAACCAGCTAAAGGCTGATAACCCCTCCCTCTGATAACCAGCTGAAGACTGGTAACCCCTCCCTCTGATAACCAGCTGAAGGCTCATAACCCCTCCCTCTGATAACCAGCTAAAGGCTGATAACCCCTCCCTCTGATAACCATCTGAAGACTGGTAACCCCTCCCTCTGGTAACCAGCTGAAGGCTCATAACCCCTCCCTCTGATAACCAGCTAAAGGCTGATAATCCCTCCCCCTGACAACCAGCTGAAGGCTGATAACCCCTCCCTCTGATAACAGGCTGAAGGCTGATAACCCCTCCCCCCTGATAACCAGCTGAAGGCTGATAACCCCTCCCTCTGATAACCAGCTGAACGCTGATAACCCCTCCCTCTGATAACCAGCTGAAGGCTGGTAACCCCTCCCTCTGATAACCAGCTGAAGGCTGGTAACCTCTCCCTCTGATAACCAGCTGAAGGCTGGTAACCTCTCCCTCTGATAACCAGCTGAAGGCTGATAACCCCTCCCTCTGATAACCAGCTGAAGGCTGATAACCCCTCCCCCTGGTAACCAGCTGAAGGATGATAACCCCTCCCTCTGATAACCAGCTGAAGGCTGATAACCCCTCCCCCTGGTAACCAGCTGAAGGCTGATAACCCCTCCCTCTGATAACCAGCTGAAGGCTGATAACCCCTCCCCTTGACAACCAGCTGAAGGCTGATAACCCCTCCCTCTGATAACCAGCTGAAGGCTGGTAACCCCTCCCTATGATAACCAGCTGAAGGCTGATATCCCCTCCCTCTGATAACCAGCTGAAGGCTGATAACCCCTCCCTCTGGTAACCAGCTGAAGGCTGATAACCCCTCCCTCTGATAACCAGCTGAAGGCTGGTAACCCCTCCCTCTGATAACCAGCTGAAGGCTGATAACCCCTCCCTCTGATAACCAGCTGAAGGCTGATAACCCCTCCCTCTGGTAACCAGCTGAAGGCTGATAACCCCTCCCTCTGATAACCATCTGAAGGCTGATAACCCCTCCCTCTGATAACCAACTGAAGGCTGATAACCCCTCCCTCTGATAACCAGCTGAAGGCTGATAACCCCTCCCTCTGATAACCAGCTGAAGGCTGATAACCCCTCCCTCTGATAACCAGCTGAAGGCTGATAACCCCTCCCTCTGATAACCAGCTGAAGGCTGATAACCCCTCCCTCTGATAACCAGCTGAAGGCTGATAACCCCTCCCTCTGATAACCAGCTGAAGGCTGATAACCCCTCCCTCTGGTAACCAGCTGAAGGCTGATAACCCCTCCCTCTGATAACCAGCTGAAGGCTGATAACCCCTCCCTCTGATAACAAGCTGAAGACTGATAACCCCTCCCTCTAATAACCAGCTGAAGGCTGATAACCCCTCCCTCTGGTAACCAGCTGAAGGCTGATAACCCCTCCCTCTGATAACCAGCTGAAGGCTGATAACCCCTCCCTCTGATAACCAGCTGAAGGCTGGTAACCCCTCCCTCTGATAACCAGCTGAAGGCTGATAACCCCTCCCTCTGGTAACCAGCTGAAGGCTGATAACCCCTTGTCTGATAACCAGCTGAAGGCTGATAACCCCTCCCTCTGATAACCAGCTGAAGGCTGATAACCCCTCCCTCTGATAACCAGCTGAAGGCTGATAACCCCTCCCTCTGATAACCAGCTGAAGGCTGATAACCCCTCCCTCTGGTAACAAGCTGAAGGCTGATAACCCCTCCCTCTAATAACCAGCTGAAGGCTGATAACCCCTCCCTCTGATAACCAGATGAAGGCTGATAACCCCTCCCTCTGATAACCAGCTGAAGGCTGATAACCCCTCCCTCTAATAACCAGCTGAAGGCTGATAACCCCTCCCTCTGATAACCAGATGAAGGCTGATAACCCCTCCCTCTTATAACCAGCTGAAGGCTGAGGATAATAAAGGGGAAACTGTTTGACATCAACAAAACCAGGGTTGTAAAATTCTATTAACTTTCCCCAAATTCCCAGGTTTTCCAGAACTCCTGATTGGTTGATAATGGGGTTGCCATTTGACATCAACACAACGTACATATCACAGGAGACTGCTGCTCATGATAATGACCGGAACAGGGCAAACGGAACGGCATCAAACACCTGGAAACCATGGAAACCATGTGTTAGATGTATTTGGTACCATTCCATAGATTCCTCTCCAGTCATTACCACGAGCCAGTCCTCCCCAATTAAGGTGTCACCAACCTCCTGTGGCACATACACCGTTCTGATAACCTCGTAGGACCAACCTGATCTCAGGGCTTCCTTCAGATGAAACAGAATGGTGAGCTATCGCATGATCAGGCTAGTTCCCGAGAATACAGTTTGGATTATATCAAAGTGCAAAATTCTGGAAACTTTCCCCATAAAATGCCGAAGATTTCCAGAAATCCCAGTTGGAAGATTCTGGGAATCAGAATGGAAAAGTAGGAAGTCCGACCTGGACTTCTGGAAAACCTGGTGACAGCAAATGTTACAGCGGCTGGCAAGTCAACTACACACACTATACTGTAAAGTTACTGTATAATAATAATAATAGATTACAGTAGTGTGTTGTATTATCCTCATTCTGTATCACTATGTACTAAAGCACTGCTGATATCTGAATATCTGTATATGTTGTACAACCATTACTATAGTACATACTTATAATAAAACTATTAGTGACAAATAATAGAGCTGTGTTATGACCTTTACGTGACCTTCACATTCCAGTCAGAGCGTGGATTAAACTGCTTCAAAACGTCCCGCTACAGATTCTCTGTTGCCTGATGGAGATTGCCTGAATAAAGGAAAGTCCATGTGCTGTTACTGAAGCCCACTTTAAAGGCCCAGAATAGGAGTGGGTCCACTGGGATCCTATTTCAATCACTCTATGTGTGATTCCATATGTCATTCTCTAGTGGGATGCCACCCAAACAGCACATCTATGATATTCCTATGTGAATCAATGCCATACTCTATCCCATGAAAGGGGGAGGAAGTAGAGAGGATGTATGGAGAATATAATGGGGTTTCTAGGACAAATCACTTGCTCGTCAGCTCAGGCATCTGTCATAAACTAGACCAGACTGTCATGTTTTTTTTTAAGATAGTGCTATCCGGGATCTTTGGGACGTCCACACCCTAAATCCTAACCCTTACCCTAAAACTTAGCCAGAACCCTTTACCCTAACATTAACCATTTTAAATGTAAATTCAATGGGGTAATGTCGGATTGGAATGATCCAGAACAGCAAGTACCGTTTATAAAAAAAGTAACGAAAGTAGACTGAGATCCTAGATATGTTCCAGAGATACAAACTCTGTACATGCCGACTCCTAGGTTATTAGAAGAATGTTAGCTACGTCTTTATCGTGTGGATTGGTGATTGGACGTTAAACACGCAGACGTGAAACACCGAGGCGTTGTAAAGATCTGATATTGTGCGCAGCATGTGTGTCTCTGAACCGCACCCAGTCGAATCAGCCTCCTTCCCCCTGCGATGCGATGGTACAGTCCCATAGTGACGTCATCGCCTGGAGCAACGCTACCGCCGAGTGAGACGTGTTGTGCTACATTGTTGACGTTCTCGGTCAACATTTTTACATTGTTTTCAGTTTTAGGAATAGAGCAATAGCAATCATTTTTTTGTTGTTGTCACGGTCTGATTTCTCACCAACTCTCTACGATTTTTACTGCGCGTCGAGCAAACTCTCCCGGAATCAGCCACCATGAAATGGATGTTCAAAGAGGATCATTCTCTGGGTAAAGGGGGTTACTTGTTTCACAACAGGCAAATAGGAAAATTGTCAATATAGGAACAAATATGTATCTTAATCTGCGTTCTTCATCTTTTTTTTAAAATGGCAATTGCTGATTATGATTGGCCACTTTTCTGCAATAACATTGGCTGACTGTAGTGACCCAGCCGCTCAGATGTTGTTGAGTCCTTTGGTTACAAAATAACATTAGGAAGTTTATCGAAATTGTATGTCGACGTTACTTAATGTCTTGTTCAAAAGACGTGAGTCAAATATTGCATATGGATTGGTTGTTTAATTGGCTAAATGTGCTTATGCGTCTTCATTTTGAATCGCCTCGATCCGGACATGTCGTTCCTATTGACATGACAACTGATATGATAGTGATATTGAAAGTAAATAGATCATATCCAATAGGACTAGGCCTATTCGTTCTAACAAACAGTTGTCAAAATGTGCCCTGAACATTAGGTTATTATCGTGATAACATTACAACGTTATATGGCTGAAATATGCTTACATAACATGGCAAAAACTATATCTTTTAACAAAAGTCTCCTAAAAATATTATTTCAGTTTTCTTGAGTTTTCTTTTCCCTTTTATGACGTATTTTGGATATAGGCCACACCTGTATGGTTTATGTGTTAGATTGACACATAGAGAAGTAGCCTAGGGGAAATATTGACATATTTATCCCAGTGAATTGGCAGCTTTTGCCAGTGATTACCCAGAGTGCATCTGATGTCCAACAGCTGCTGCTGATGCCTGTGGATCTCGGTCAGGCAACGTCATGTGACCTCTCGTCAAATGTTGATCCTCCTGTCACAGCCACCCAAGAGGGTATGTTCCAAATGGAACCCTATTCCCTATATAGTGCACTAAAGTAGTGCACTACACAGGGTATAGGGGGCCATTTGGGACATACCCCTGCTCTTTGGTGAACTGAGTAGGTCAGGGGGCAACCCACCGGCCTGTTCTACTAATCTAGTGGCTCTTAAGGTTCTTGATTAGCTGAATCAGCAGGTTCAGAGTAAAGGCTGGAGTACAACGCCTACCCTCTCAGTAGCTTGGAGGACTTGAAACATGTTGTATTACTGTACTGATGACAGTGTAACACCCTTCATAACATCTCTGAATCCATCTCTTCTCCTCAACAGAACATCGGTGTATAGAGTCGACCGTTCATAACATCTCTCAATCCATCTCTTCTCCTCAACAGAGCATCGGTGTATAGAGTCGACCGTTCATAACATCTCTCAATCCATCTCTTCTCCTCAACAGAACATCGGTGTATAGAGTCGGCCGTTCATAACATCTCTCAATCCGTCTCTTCTCCTCAACAGAACATCGGTGTATAGAGTCGACCGTTCACAACATCTCTGAATCCGTCTCTCCTCAACAGAACATCGGTGTATAGAGTCGACATTCATAACATCTCTCAATCCGTCTCTTCTTCTCAACAGAACATCGGTGTATAGAGTCGACCATTCATAACATCTCTCAATCCGTCTCTTCTTCTCAACAGAACATCGGTGTATAGAGTCGACCATTCATAACATCTCTCAATCCGTCTCTTCTTCTCAACAGAACATCGGTGTATAGAGTCGACCATTCATAACATCTCTCAATCCGTCTCTTCTTCTCAACAGAACATCGGTGTATAGAGTCGACCATTCACAACATCTCTCAATCCGTCTCTTCTTCTCAACAGAACATCGGTGTATAGAGTCGACCATTCATAACATCTCTCAATCCGTCTCTTCTTCTCAACAGAACATCTGTGTATAGAGTCGACCGTTCATAACATCTCTCAATCCGTCTCTGTTTTTCAACAGAACATCGGTGTATAGAGTCGGCCAAAATACGCAGCAAGTACCCAGATCGGGTTCCGGTGAGTGAGACGGGTTTTCACTGGGTGTGGATGTTTTGTTGTATCTTTATGTGGACAGGGAGTCATGCTGAGACCAATGTCTCATTTACAGATGCAAATAAACACATCAATATGAAATGCAAAACAGATATACAAAACGCTATAATAGAAACTAAGCACATTCTTCAGTAAAAAGGTCCTCAATCAGTCTGAATTGCCGTAGAGGCATATTATTCCAAGTAAGGTACAAAACATGAGTTACCTAACTCTGTAGGGACCGAAGGAATGTCTATTTGTTTACTCCATGTGTAACTCTGTGTTGTTGTCTGTGTCACACTGCTTTCCTTTATCTTGGCCAGGTCGCAGTTGTAAATTAGAACTTGTTCTCAACTAGCCTACCTGGTTAAATAAAGGTGAAATAAAAAAATAAAGTTTAGTCCTGAGACCGGTTACGTTTTGGATATTATTCCAAGTTGCAAAAAAACAACAACATTGATTTACCTAATTCTGTAGGGACCGAAGGAATGTCCATTTAGCCCTGAGCCCTGCTATGGTAACTCCTACATCTAATGGTTATTAATGATATTAGGTACAGCGGGATTTTTTGGTAAAATAACTTTATAAAGTGGTTCACGCAGCGTTATAACATATTTATTAGAATGTAACATTGAATTTATTTGCCTGTCTTATCAGGCTGTAACGATTCACCGATCCACATCGGTCCCCAATTCAAATGTTTAAGATGCAAGTGGACCCCAAACCGATCCAAATGTAGCATCACATGCATCGGTCAGAAAACATTAGGAATTGCCGGTTCCCTTTTCTTTTTTGCATCATATTATGTTCTTTCTAACTTGTGAAAATGCAGCTCATCATTTGTGTCAAATTGCATGTACAGAGCCTTCAGAAAGTCTTCATACCCCTGGACTTATTCCACATTTTGTTGTGTTACAGCTTGAATTCAAAATGGAAAAAATATCTTTTTAAATCTCATCTACACACCGTACCCCATAATGACAAAGTGAAAACATTTTTTTTATTTATTTTTATTTAAAGGAAATGAAGACATACAGTGCATTCGGGAAAGTATTCAGACCCCTTGACTTTTGATACATTTTGTTACGTTACAGCCTTATTCTAAAATGGATTGAATCGTTTTTCCCCCCGTAAGTACAGTATTCACACCCCTGATTCAATACATGTTAGAATCATGTTTGGTAGTGATTACAGCTGTGTGTCTTTCTGGGTAAGTCTCTGAGAGCTTTGCACACCTGGTTTGTACAATATTTGCCCATTATTCTTTCAAAATTCTTCAAGCTCTGTCAGAGTGGTTGTTGATCATCGCTAGACAACCATTTTTTTGCCATAGATTTCAAGATGATTTAGTCAAAACTGTAACTCGGCTACTCACATTCACTCTCTTCCTGGAAAGCAACCACAGTGTAGATTTGGCCTTGTGTTTTAGGTTATTATCATGCTGAATGGTGAATGCTTAGCTCCATCCGTTTCTTTTTATCCTGAATAACTCCCTAGTCCTTAAAGATGACAAGCATACCCATAACATGATGCAGGCACCACTATGCTGGAAAATATAGAGAGTGGTACTCAGTAATGTATTGTATTTGCTCCAAACTTAACAATTTGTAATCAGGACAAAAAGTCAATTGCTTTGACACAGTTTTTGCAGTATTAGTTTGGTGCCTTGTTGCAAACAGGATGCATGTTTTGTAATATTTTTTTATTCTGTACAGGCTTCCTTCTTTTCACTCTGTCAGTTAGATTAGTTTTGTGGAGTAATTACAATGTTGTTGATCCATCCTCAGTTTTCTCCTATCACAGCCATTAAAACTCTCTAACTGTTTTAAAGTCCCTATTGGCCTCGTGTTGAAATGTTATATTTCCTCTCCAGCAACGGCGTTAGGAAGGACGTCTGTATCTCTGTAGTGACGGGGTGTATTTATACACCATCCAACGTCTTATTAATAACACCATGCTCAAAGGGATATTCAATGTCTGATTATTATTTTATTTTTTTAAATGTTTTTTTAAATTATGTTTTACAGCCATCTTTCCAATAGGTGCCCTTGTTTGCAAGGCATTGGAAAACATCCCTGGTCTTTGTAGTTGAATCTGTGTTTGATATTCACCTCCCGACTGAGGGACCGTACAGATAATTGTATGTGTGGAGTATAGAGATGAGGTAGTCAATCAAAAATCATGTCAAACACTATTATTACACACAGAGTGAGTCCATGCAACTTGTTATGTGAATTGTTAAGCACATGGTTCCTCCTGAACTGTATTTAGGCTAACCAGTAAAGGGGTTAAATACTTATTGACTCAAGACATTTCAGCTGTAATTTTTTTTTTAATACATTTCTGAAAAACATAATTCCACTTTGACATTATGGGGTATTGTGTGTAGGCCAGTGACAACATCTCTCTTTAATCTATTTTAACTTCAGGCTGTAACGCAACACGTTTTGGACAAAGTCAAGGGGAGCCGTGTACTTTCTGAAGTGACTGTAGCTGTGTTGACAGTCACTGATCTACAAGTCATTTTACATACCGAACATCAGTAGCCTGGTCCAGCTGTGAGCACTGTGCCCCGTTCCACACGCTGACCATCGCAAAGGCAGACGGCCTGTTCCTGATCTTGTACATCTGCGCGGCACTTTCAGCATTCAAATCCTAAAATGGCTTCCGTAATATTATCAACAAGCTCTTACAGTCTCGTGTCAGAATTAGACATTCATCCATGTTTCTGAAACGTCCAATTTCAACGTCCAATTTTCCACTTTCTAATTTCGTTCTAAGATTAAGTTTAGCCGTTAAGGTTTATTTAGGCCAAAAGATAAAACAACTTTCTATCGCTGGATTCGAACATGCAACCTTTTGGAACCAGAGGTAGATGCTTAAGGTATGCCTCGTCCACAACACCCTTAGCAAAAACCAAAGCCTTCTTGAAGGTAACGCTCACTGTTGCCTCCTAGTGGCTGGTGGTTTCCACGTCATCTCCCGACGTCCTCAGACATGGATAGACGTCAAATACTGACTTGTATCACGGGCGACCTGGCTGGATAGTAGGCTTTATTAGTTGAGGGACAACCTATGTCATTTGCTAGGTTATTGTTATCTATCCACTGTTGAAAAATTTAATCAGCAAAACATGAATTAGTGGGTGATGGTGATTTCAGGACTAAAGTAGGTAGACAATCAGGCTACAATCTTTATTGTTCCAGGAGGGCAATTTTATGTGAACACTTATAAACATCCAATATGACATGACTGTGTGTTGTCTGTTTTGTAGGTGATCGTGGAGAAGGTGTCTGGGTCTCAGATTGTGGACATCGACAAGAGGAAGTATTTGGTGCCCTCTGACATCACGGTGGCCCAGTTCATGTGGATCATCAGGAAACGTATCCAGCTGCCCTCGGAGAAGGCCATCTTCCTCTTCGTCGATAAGACCGTGCCTCAGTCCAGGTTCGGGAACTCCCAAGCACTCAGTGGAATAATCTGAAATGGCACCTCAGAAACGATATTTCCCCAAGTTAAATAGATAAAACACTGCTTTTAGCCACTGATGTTTTCAAACACTGACCACACCGGGCAAATATACTAGAGGCTGGGTTTAACCAGGTTAACCTGGGACATGAGTTACAGAGATTGACAAGCTGGTGGGTTAACCTGGGACATGAGTTACAGAGATTGACAAGCTGGTGGGTTAACCTGGGACATGAGTTATAGAGATTGACAAGCTGGTGGGTTAACCTGGGACATGAGTTATAGAGATTGACAAGCTGGTAGGTTAACCTGGGACATGAGTTATAGAGATTGACAAGCTGGTGGGTTAACCTGGGACATGAGTTATAGAGATTGACAAGCTGGTGGGTTAACCTGGAACATGAGTTATAGAGATAGACAAGCTGGTGGGTTATCCTGGGACATGAGTTATAGAGATAGACAAGCTGGTAGGTTAACCTGGGACATGAGTTATAGAGATTGACAAGCTGGTGGGTTAACCTGGGACATGAGTTATAGAGATAGACAAGCTGGTAGGTTAACCTGGGACATGAGTTATAGAGATTGACAAGCTGGTGGGTTAACCTGGGACATGAGTTATAGAGATAGACAAGCTGGTAGG
This sequence comes from Salvelinus fontinalis, assembly GCF_029448725.1. Classification (NCBI taxonomy): domain Eukaryota; kingdom Metazoa; phylum Chordata; class Actinopteri; order Salmoniformes; family Salmonidae; genus Salvelinus; species Salvelinus fontinalis. Next base: position 103,483 of record NW_026600695.1, on the reverse strand, counting down.
TTAACCTGGGACATGAGTTATAGAGATTGACAAGCTGGTGGGTTAACCTGGGACATGAGTTATAGAGATTGACAAGCTGGTGGGTTAACCTGGGACATGAGTTATAGAGATAGACAAGCTGGTGGGTTAACCTGGGACATGAGTTATAGATATTGACAAGCTGGTGGGTTAACCTGGGACATGAGTTATAGAGATTGACAAGCTGGTAGGTTAACCTGGGACATGAGTTATAGAAAATGACAAGCTGGTGGGTTAACCTGGGACATGAGTTATAGAGATTGACAAGCTGGTAGGTTAACCTGGGACATGAGTTATAGAGATTGACAAGCTGGTGGGTTAACCTGGGACATGAGTTATAGAGATTGACAAGCTGGTAGGTTAACCTGGGACATGAGTTATAGAGATTGACAAGCTGGTGGGTTAACCTGGGACATGAGTTATAGAGATTGACAAGCTGGTGGGTTAACCTGGGACATGAGTTATAGAGATAGACAAGCTGGTGGGTTATCCTGGGACATGAGTTATAGAGATAGACAAGCTGGTAGGTTAACCTGGGACATGAGTTATAGAGATTGACAAGCTGGTGGGTTAACCTGGGACATGAGTTATAGAGATAGACAAGCTGGTAGGTTAACCTGGGACATGAGTTATAGAGATTGACAAGCTGGTGGGTTAACCTGGGACATGAGTTATAGAGATAGACAAGCTGGTAGGTTAACCTGGGACATGAGTTATAGAGATTGACAAGCTGGTGGGTTAACCTGGGACATGAGTTATAGAGATTGACAAGCTGGTGGGTTAACCTGGGACATGAGTTATAGAGATAGACAAGCTGGTGGGTTAACCTGGGACATGAGTTATAGATATTGACAAGCTGGTGGGTTAACCTGGGACATGAGTTATAGAGATTGACAAGCTGGTAGGTTAACCTGGGACATGAGTTATAGAAAATGACAAGCTGGTGGGTTAACCTGGGACATGAGTTATAGAGATTGACAAGCTGGTAGGTTAACCTGGGACATGAGTTATAGAGATTGACAAGCTGGTGGGTTAACCTGGGACATGAGTTATAGAGATTGACAAGCTGGTAGGTTAACCTGGGACATGAGTTATAGAGATTGACAAGCTGGTGGGTTAACCTGGGACATGAGTTATAGAGATTGACAAGCTGGTAGGTTAACCTGGGACATGAGTTATAGAGATTGACAAACTGGTGGGTTAACCTGGGACATGAGTTATAGAGATTGACAAGCTGGTGGTTTAACCTGGGACATGAGTTATAGAGATTGACAAACTGGTGGGTTAACCTGGGACATGAGTTATAGAGATTGACAAGCTGGTAGGTTAACCTGGGACATGAGTTATAGAGATTGACAAGCTGGTGGGTTAACCTGGGACATGAGTTATAGAGATTGACAAGCTGGTGGGTTAACCTGGGACATGAGTTATAGAGATTGACAAACTGGTGGGTTAACCTGGGACATGAGTTATAGAGATAGACAAGCTGGTGGGTTAACCTGGGACATGAGTTATAGAGATAGACAAGCTGGTGGGTTAACCTGGGACATGAGTTATAGAGATTGACAACCTGGGTTAGAACTGGGTTAACCTGGGACATGAGTTATAGAGATTGACAAGCTGGTAGGTTAACCTGGGACATGAGTTATAGAGATTGACAAGCTGGTAGGTTAACCTGGGACATGAGTTATAGAGATTGACAAGCTCACACACCAGCTGCTCTAAAGGGCTTTATTCTGGTACCCATGGCAACAATGTTGGTACAGGAATATGAACCCCACTCCTCATTGGTTCATAGTTTGACCTCAATGCCCTTTGTCTCTTCCTCAATAAGACACAGCATCCAGGTCCTGGTCTGAACCCACAGATACTAGTGGCTGCTGGGTTGGGTCCTGGTCTGAACCCACAGATACTAGTGGCTGCTGGGTTGGGTCCTGGTCTGAACCCACAGATACTAGTGGCTGCTGGGTTGGGTCCTGGTCTGAACCCACAGATACTAGTGGCTGCTGGGTTGGGTCCTGGTCTGAACCCACAGATACTAGTGGCTGCTGGGTTGGGTCCTGGTCTGAACCCACAGATACTAGTGGCTGCTGGGTTGGGTCCTGGTCTGAACCCACAGATACTAGTGGCTGCTGGGTTGGGTCCTGGTCTGAACCCACAGATACTAGTAGCTGCTGGGTTGGGTCCTGGTCTGAACCCACAGATACTAGTGGCTGCTGGGTTGGGTCCTGGTCTGAACCCACAGATACTAGTGGCTGCTGGGTTGGTTCCTGGTCTGAACCCACAGATACTAGTGGCTGCTGGGTTCAGACCAGGACCTGGATACCAGGACAGACCAGGACAGATAGTAGTGGCTGCTGGGTTGGTTCCTGGTCTGAACCCACAGATACTAGTGACTGCTGGGTTGGGTCCTGGTCTGAACCCACAGATACTAGTGGCTGCTGGGTTGGGTCCTGGTCTGAACCCACAGATACTAGTGGCTGCTGGGTTGGGTCCTGGTCTGAACCCACAGATACTAGTGGCTGCTGGGTTGGGTCCTGGTCTGAACCCACAGATACTAGTGGCTGCTGGGTTGGGTCCTGGTCTGAACCCACAGATACTAGTGGCTGCTGGGTTGGGTCCTGGTCTGAACCCACAGATACTAGTGGCTGCTGGGTTGGGTCCTGGTCTGAACCCACAGATACTAGTGGCTGCTGGGTTGGGTCCTGGTCTGAACCCACAGATACTAGTGGCTGCTGGGTTGGGTCCTGGTCTGAACCCACAGATACTAGTGGCTGCTGGGTTGGTTCCTGGTCTGAACCCACAGATACTAGTGGCTGCTGGGTTGGGTCCTGGTCTGAACCCACAGATACTAGTGGCTGCTGGGTTGGGTCCTGGTCTGAACCCACAGATACTAGTGGCTGCTGGGTTGGGTCCTGGTCTGAACCCACAGATACTAGTGGCTGCTGGGTTGGGTCCTGGTCTGAACCCACAGATACTAGTGGTTGCTGGGTTGGGTCCTGGTCTGAACCCACAGATACTAGTGGCTGCTGGGTTGGGTCCTGGTCTGAACCCACAGATACTAGTGGCTGCTGGGTTGGATCCTGGTCTGAACCCACAGATACTAGTGGCTGCTGGGTTAAAAATGGTTCGCTGCTTCCACAGGATATGCTTTAGTTATACACAAATACAGTGCATTTGGGAAAAGTATTCAGACCCCTTGACTTTTTCTACAGTTTGTTACGTTTACAGCCTTATTCCAAAATAGTTTTTTTCCATCAAGCTACCCACAATACCCCATAATGACAAAGCTAAGAGCTTTTGTTAGAAATTGTCGCTATTTTATCAAAAATAAGTATTTACATAAGTATTCAGACCCTTTTGCTCAGTACTTTGTTGAAGCACCTTTGGCAGGGATTACAGCATCGAGTCTTCTTGGGTATGATGCTACAAGCTTGGCACACCTGTATTTGAGGAGTTTCTCCTATTCTTCTCTGTAGATCCTCTCAAGCTCTGTCAGGTTGGATGTGGAGCGTTGCAGCACAGCTATTTTCAGGTCTCTCCAGAGATGTTCGACCGGGTTCAAGTCCAGGCTCTGACAGGGCCACTCAAGGACATTCAGAGACTTCCTGAAGCCCCTCCTGCGTTGTCTTGGCTGTGTGCTTCGGGTTGTTGTCCTGTTAGAAGGTGGACCTTAGGCCCAGTCTGAGGTCCTGAGTGCTGTGGAGAAGCTTTTCATCAAGGATCTCTCTGTACTTTGCCTCAATCCTGACTAGTCTCCCAGTCCCTGCCACTGAAAAACATCCCCACACCATGGTGCTGCCACCACAATTCTTCACCGTAGGGATGGTGCCAGGTTTCTTCCAGACATGATGCTTGGCATTCAGGCCAAATCTTTGTTTCATCAGACCAGAGTATATTGTTTCTCATGGTCTGAGAGTCTTTAAGTGCCTTTTGTCAAACTCCAAGTGGCCTGTCATGTCCGTTTTTATTGAGGAGTGGCTTCGTCTGGCCACTCTACCATAACGGCCTGATTGGTGGAGTGCTGCAGAGATGTTTGTCCTTCTGGAAGGTTCTCTCATCTCCACAGATGAAATCTAGAGCTCTGTCAGAGTGACCATCGGGTTCTTGGTCACCTCCCTGACCAAGGCCCTTCTCCCCCGATTGCTCAGTTTGGCTTGGCGGCCAGCTCTAGGAAGAGTCTTGGAGGTTCCAAACTTCTTCCATTTAAGATGAATAGAGGCCACTGTGTTCTTGGGGACCTTCAATACTGCAGACGTTTTTTGGTACCCTTCCCCTGATCTGTTCCTCGACACCATCCTGTCTCGGAGCTCTACGGACAATTCCTTCGACCTCATGGCTTGGTTTTTGCTCTGACATGCACTGTCAACTGTGGGACCTTATATAGACAGGTGTGTGCCTTTCCAAATCATGTCCAATCAACTGAATTTACCACAGATGGACTCCAATCAAGTTGTAAAAACATCTCAAGGCTGATCAATGGAAACAAGATGCACCTGAGCTCAATTTCGAGTCTCATAGCAATTTGGTAAATTTGCCAAAATTTCAAAAGTCCTGTTTTTGCTTTGTCATTATGGGGTATTGTGTGTGGCTACTGAGCTTTTTTAAATTTATTTAATCCATTTTAGAATAAGTCTGTAACGTAACAAAATGTGGAAAAAGTCGAGGGGTCTGAATACTTTCGTAATGCGCTGTAAATTAAGGCCGGCAGTCAATCTGGTCCATGTTAGATCCACGTTATGGCATTTTGAGAGGTATATTCCGATCTCAACAAACGTTGGGTAAAATGCCTTTTTAAAAGCCACATGGTCGGCTGTCCAGCGCGCTGCTCTATGACTTGAATCCCTGCCTAAAGCTTTATTAGTGTCGTATCAACACGACAGCAGTAAACAATGAACAGACATTACCAACACGACAGCAGTAAACAAAGGACAGACATTACCAACACGACAGCAGTAAACAATGGACAGACATTACCAACACAACAGCAGTAAACAATGGACAGACATTACCAACACGACAGCAGTAAACAATGGACAGACATTATCAACACGACAGCAGTAAACAATGAACAGACATTACCAACACGACAGCAGTAAACAAAGGACAGACATTACCAACACAACAGCAGTAAACAATGAACAGACATTACCAAACAGACTGCAGATGATACCAGTCACTCGACTGGTATTTCAGATACATCGCTTCATTCTGTTGATGGTGACTCAACACTAAGCAGCATTTAGACCTACTGCTACATTCCATCCCCTCTGTTCACTTGAGTAGTATGTGGAGTGTGTCCCAAACGGCACCCTACTCCCTACATAGTGCACTACATTTGACCAGAGCCCTATGGGAGCCGTGTATAGGGAATAGGTTGGCATTTGGGCCGCAGTCTGTTTACTTCTCCCATTTCCTCCTCCTCTCTCGCCTTCTCTCTCTCTCTCTCTGTGTTTTGTTGTGACTCCCGTTGCAGCATCACCATGGGACAGCTGTACGAGAAGGAGATGGACGAGGACGGCTTTTTATACGTGGCGTACAGCGGAGAGAACACCTTCGGTGTCTAGACCCGCCATCGTCATCATCATAAGCCTTACTGACGACAGAATACAACACCTGGCCACCACCCTAACTCACAGCCCCACCCCTGGGAGAAGCCCTGGGAAACCCCAGAGAAATGAAGTGAAATAAATAGTTGAAGAGAGTGATCAGTTGAGAACCACCATGATGATGAGTCACCAGTCTGTCTAATCTATTCTGCACATGTTGTATCAATGCAGTACACATTCATATGTTTATTATTATTATTATGATGTTATGTATAGTGATACAAATTGGAATGACTGTTTTTGTTTCGTCTGATGTTTTGTGTTTTACTTTAGTTTAGGTGCTTTTGAGGTTGTTGGGGGTTTTTTTCATTCGTGAAATAATTGTTTTGTTTGTTTCTGAAGTTTCACTTTTAGTTTGGCTTTTATTCTTGAAGATTTATATTTCAAATAATTTTAACTATTTGAACGGTAAGGTAGCTGGATGACCTAACCAATAAAAAATGTGACTGATCCTTGTATTTTTATTGACCTATACCAGGGTTCTTCCACTTCAGTCCAGGAGACCTGTTTGAAGGTTTTGATCCCTAAAGTAACACAGACTGTTATTAAACAGGTTAAACAAGTTAAAGAAAGGTTCAATATCAAGTAACACAGACTGTTATTACAGCATTACACCAGTTCATAAAGTAACAGACTGTTATTACACCATTATACCAGTTCATAAAGTAACATACTGTTATTACAGCCTTATACCAGTTCATAAAGTAACAGACTGTTATTACAGCATTATACCAGTTCATAAAGTAACACAGACTGTTATTACAGCCTTATACCAGTTCATAAAGTAACAGACTGTTATTACAGCATTATACCAGTTCATAAAGTAATACAGACTGTTATTACAGCCTTATACCAGTTCATAAAGTAACAGACTGTTATTACAGCATTATACCAGTTCATAAAGTAACACAGACTGTTATTACAGCATTATACCAGTTCATAAAGTAACAGACTGTTATTACAGCATTATACCAGTTCATAAAGTAACAGACTGTTATTACAGCATTATACCAGTTCATAAAGTAACAGACTGTTATTACAGCCTTATACCAGTTCATAAAGTAACAGACTGTTATTACAGCATTATACCAGTTCATAAAGTAACAGACTGTTATTACAGCATTATACCAGTTCATAAAGTAACAGACTGTTATTACAGCCTTATACCAGTTCATAAAGTAATACAGACTGTTATTACAGCATTATACCAGTTCATAAAGTAACAGACTGTTATTACAGCATTATACCAGTTCATAAAGTAACACAGACTGTTATTACAGCATTATACCAGTTCATAAAGTAACAGACTGTTATTACAGCATTATACCAGTTCATAAAGTAATACAGACTGTTATTACAGCATTATACCAGTTCATAAAGTAATACAGACTGTTATTACAGCATTATACCAGTTCATAAAGTAATACAGACTGTTATTACAGCCTTATACCAGTTCATAAAGTAATAGACTGTTATTACAGCATTATACCAGTTCATAAAGTAACAGACTGTTATTACAGCATTATACCAGTTCATAAAGTAATAGACTGTTATTATAGCATTATACCAGTTCATAAAGTAATAGACTGTTATTACAGCATTATACCAGTTCATAAAGTAACAGACTGTTATTACAGCATTATACCAGTTCATAAAGTAATACAGACTGTTATTACAGCATTATACCAGTTCATAAAGTAACAGACTGTTATTACAGCATTATACCAGTTCATAAAGTAACACAGACTGTTATTACAGCATTATACCAGTTCATAAAGTAATAGACTGTTATTACAGCATTATACCAGTTCATAAAGTAATACAGACTGTTATTACAGCATTATACCAGTTCATAAAGTAACAGACTGTTATTACAGCATTATACCAGTTCATAAAGTAATACAGACTGTTATTACAGCATTATACCAGTTCATAAAGTAACACAGACTGTTATTACAGCATTATACCAGTTCATAAAGTAACAGACTGTTATTACAGCATTATACCAGTTCATAAAGTAACAGACTGTTATTACAGCATTATACCAGTTCATAAAGTAATACAGACTGTTATTACAGCATTATACCAGTTCATAAAGTAATACAGACTGTTATTACAGCATTATACCAGTTCATAAAGTAACAGACTGTTATTACAGCATTATACCAGTTCATAAAGTAACACAGACTGTTATTACAGCATTATACCAGTTCATAAAGTAATACAGACTGTTATTACAGCATTATACCAGTTCATAAAGTAACAGACTGTTATTACAGCATTATACCAGTTCATAATGTAACAGACTGTTATTACAGCATTATACCAGTTCATAAAGTAATACAGACTGTTATTACACCATTATACCAGTTCATAAAGTAACACAGACTGTTATTACAGCATTATACCAGTTCATAAAGTAACACAGACTGTTATTACAGCATTATACCAGTTCATAAAGTAACAGACTGTTATTACAGCATTATACCAGTTCATAAAGTAACAGACTGTTATTACAGCATTATACCAGTTCATAAAGTAACAGACTGTTATTACAGCATTATACCAGTTCATAATGTAACAGACTGTTATTACAGCATTATACCAGTTCATAAAGTAATACAGACTGTTATTACACCATTATACCAGTTCATAAAGTAACACAGACTGTTATTACAGCATTATACCAGTTCATAAAGTAACACAGACTGTTATTACAGCATTACACCAGTTCATAAAGTAACAGACTGTTATTACAGCATTATACCAGTTCATAAAGTAACAGACTGTTATTGCAGCATTATACCAGTTCATAAAGTAACACAGACTGTTATTACACCATTATACCAGTTCATAAAGTAACACAGACTGTTATTACAGCATTATACCAGTTCATAAAGTAACAGACTGTTATTACAGCATTATACCAGTTCATAAAGTAACAGACTGTTATTACAGCATTATACCAGTTCATAAAGTAACACAGACTGTTATTACAGCCTTATACCAGTTCATAAAGTAACACAGACTGTTATTACAGCATTATACCAGTTCATAAAGTAACAGACTGTTATTACAGCATTATACCAGTTCATAAAGTAATACAGACTGTTATTACAGCCTTATACCAGTTCATAAAGTAATACAGACTGTTATTACAGCATTATACCAGTTCATAAAGTAACAGACTGTTATTACAGCATTATACCAGTTCATAAAGTAACAGACTGTTATTACAGCATTATACCAGTTCATAAAGTAACACAGACTGTTATTACAGCATTATACCAGTTCATAAAGTAACAGACTGTTATTACAGCATTATACCAGTTCATAAAGTAACAGACTGTTATTACAGCATTATACCAGTTCATAAAGTAACACAGACTGTTATTACAGCATTATACCAGTTCATAAAGTAATACAGACTGTTATTACAGCATTATACCAGTTCATAAAGTAACACACTGTTATTACAGCATTATACCAGTTCATAAAGTAACAGACTGTTATTACAGCATTATACCAGTTCATAAAGTAACAGACTGTTATTACAGCATTATACCAGTTCATAAAGTAACAGACTGTTATTACAGCCTTATACCAGTTCATAATGTAACAGACTGTTATTACAGCATTATACCAGTTCATAAAGTAATACAGACTGTTATTACACCATTATACCAGTTCATAAAGTAACACAGACTGTTATTACAGCATTATACCAGTTCATAAAGTAACACAGACTGTTATTACAGCATTACACCAGTTCATAAAGTAACAGACTGTTATTACAGCATTATACCAGTTCATAAAGTAACAGACTGTTATTGCAGCATTATACCAGTTCATAAAGTAACACAGACTGTTATTACACCATTATACCAGTTCATAAAGTAACACAGACTGTTATTACAGCATTATACCAGTTCATAAAGTAACAGACTGTTATTACAGCATTATACCAGTTCATAAAGTAACAGACTGTTATTACAGCATTATACCAGTTCATAAAGTAACACAGACTGTTATTACAGCCTTATACCAGTTCATAAAGTAACACAGACTGTTATTACAGCATTATACCAGTTCATAAAGTAACAGACTGTTATTACAGCATTATACCAGTTCATAAAGTAATACAGACTGTTATTACAGCCTTATACCAGTTCATAAAGTAATACAGACTGTTATTACAGCATTATACCAGTTCATAAAGTAATACAGACTGTTATTACAGCATTATACCAGTTCATAAAGTAACAGACTGTTATTACAGCATTATACCAGTTCATAAAGTAACACAGACTGTTATTACAGCCTTATACCAGTTCATAAAGTAACACAGACTGTTATTACAGCATTATACCAGTTCATAAAGTAACAGACTGTTATTACAGCATTATACCAGTTCATAAAGTAATACAGACTGGTATTACAGCCTTATACCAGTTCATAAAGTAATACAGACTGTTATTACAGCATTATACCAGTTCATAAAGTAACAGACTGTTATTACAGCATTATACCAGTTCATAAAGTAACAGACTGTTATTACAGCATTATACCAGTTCATAAAGTAATACAGACTTATTACAGCATTATACCAGTTCATAAAGTAACAGACTGTTATTACAGCATTATACCAGTTCATAAAGTAACACAGACTGTTATTACAGCATTATACCAGTTCATAAAGTAATACAGACTGTTATTACAGCATTATACCAGTTCATAAAGTAACAGACTGTTATTACAGCATTATACCAGTTCATAAAGTAATACAGACTGTTATTACAGCATTATACCAGTTCATAAAGTAATACAGACTGTTATTACAGCATTATACCAGTTCATAAAGTAACAGACTGTTATTACCGCATTATACCAGTTCATAAAGTAATACAGACTGTTATTACAGCATTATACCAGTTCATAAAGTAACAGACTGTTATTACAGCATTATACCAGTTCATAAAGTAACAGACTGTTATTACAGCATTATACCAGTTCAAAAAGTAACAGACTGTTATTACAGCATTATACCAGTTCATAAAGTAACACAGACTGTTATTACAGCATTATACCAGTTCATAAAGTAATACAGACTGTTATTACAGCATTATACCAGTTCATAAAGTAACACAGACTGTTATTACAGCATTATACCAGTTCATAAAGTAACACAGACTGTTATTACAGCATTATACCAGTTCATAAAGTAATACAGACTGTTATTACAGCATTATACCAGTTCATAAAGTAACAGACTGTTATTACAGCCTTATACCAGTTCATAATGTAACAGACTGTTATTACAGCATTATACCAGTTCATAAAGTAATACAGACTGTTATTACACCATTATACCAGTTCATAAAGTAACACAGACTGTTATTACAGCATTATACCAGTTCATAAAGTAACACAGACTGTTATTACAGCATTATACCAGTTCATAAAGTAACAGACTGTTATTACAGCATTATACCAGTTCATAAAGTAACAGACTGTTATTACAGCATTATACCAGTTCATAAAGTAACAGACTGTTATTAAAGCATTATACCAGTTCATAAAGTAACACAGACTGTTATTACAGCATTATACCAGTTCATAAAGTAACAGACTGTTATTACACCATTATACCAGTTCATAAAGTAATACAGACTGTTATTACAGCATTATACCAGTTCATAAAGTAACACACTGTTATTACAGCATTATACCAGTTCATAAAGTAACAGACTGTTATTACAGCATTATACCAGTTCATAAAGTAACAGACTGTTATTACAGCATTATACCAGTTCATAAAGTAACAGACTGTTATTACAGCCTTATACCAGTTCATAATGTAACAGACTGTTATTACAGCATTATACCAGTTCATAAAGTAATACAGACTGTTATTACAGCATTATACCAGTTCATAAAGTAACACAGACTGTTATTACAGCATTATACCAGTTCATAAAGTAACACAGACTGTTATTACAGCATTACACCAGTTCATAAAGTAACAGACTGTTATTACAGCATTATACCAGTTCATAAAGTAACAGACTGTTATTGCAGCATTATACCAGTTCATAAAGTAACACAGACTGTTATTACACCATTATACCAGTTCATAAAGTAACACAGACTGTTATTACAGCATTATACCAGTTCATAAAGTAACAGACTGTTATTACAGCATTATACCAGTTCATAAAGTAACAGACTGTTATTACAGCATTATACCAGTTCATAAAGTAACACAGACTGTTATTACAGCCTTATACCAGTTCATAAAGTAGCACAGACTGTTATTACAGCATTATACCAGTTCATAAAGTAACAGACTGTTATTACAGCATTATACCAGTTCATAAAGTAACAGACTGTTATTACAGCATTATACCAGTTCATAAAGTAACACAGACTGTTATTACAGCATTATACCAGTTCATAAAGTAACAGACTGTTATTACAGCATTATACCGGTTCATAAAGTAACAGACTGTTATTACAGCATTATACCAGTTCATAAAGTAACACAGACTGTTATTACAGCATTATACCAGTTCATAAAGTAATACAGACTGTTATTACAGCATTATACCAGTTCATAAAGTAACACACTGTTATTACAGCATTATACCAGTTCATAAAGTAACAGACTGTTATTACAGCATTATACCAGTTCATAAAGTAACAGACTGTTATTACAGCATTATACCAGTTCATAAAGTAACACAGACTGTTATTACACCATTATACCAGTTCATAAAGTAACACAGACTGTTATTACAGCATTATACCAGTTCATAAAGTAACAGACTGTTATTACAGCCTTATACCAGTTCATAATGTAACAGACTGTTATTACAGCATTATACCAGTTCATAAAGTAATACAGACTGTTATTACACCATTATACCAGTTCATAAAGTAACACAGACTGTTATTACAGCATTATACCAGTTCATAAAGTAACACAGACTGTTATTACAGCATTACACCAGTTCATAAAGTAACAGACTGTTATTACAGCATTATACCAGTTCATAAAGTAACAGACTGTTATTGCAGCATTATACCAGTTCATAAAGTAACACAGACTGTTATTACACCATTATACCAGTTCATAAAGTAACACAGACTGTTATTACAGCATTATACCAGTTCATAAAGTAACAGACTGTTATTACAGCATTATACCAGTTCATAAAGTAACAGACTGTTATTACAGCATTATACCAGTTCATAAAGTAACACAGACTGTTATTACAGCCTTATACCAGTTCATAAAGTAACACAGACTGTTATTACAGCATTATACCAGTTCATAAAGTAACAGACTGTTATTACAGCATTATACCAGTTCATAAAGTAATACAGACTGTTATTACAGCCTTATACCAGTTCATAAAGTAATACAGACTGTTATTACAGCATTATACCAGTTCATAAAGTAATACAGACTGTTATTACAGCATTATACCAGTTCATAAAGTAACAGACTGTTATTACAGCATTATACCAGTTCATAAAGTAACACAGACTGTTATTACAGCCTTATACCAGTTCATAAAGTAACACAGACTGTTATTACAGCATTATACCAGTTCATAAAGTAACAGACTGTTATTACAGCCTTATACCAGTTCATAAAGTAATACAGACTGTTATTACAGCCTTATACCAGTTCATAAAGTAATACAGACTGTTATTACAGCATTATACCAGTTCATAAAGTAACAGACTGTTATTACAGCATTATACCAGTTCATAAAGTAACACAGACTGTTATTACAGCATTATACCAGTTCATAAAGTAACAGACTGTTATTACAGCATTATACCAGTTCATAAAGTAACAGACTGTTATTACAGCATTATACCAGTTCATAAAGTAACACAGACTGTTATTACAGCATTATACCAGTTCATAAAGTAATACAGACTGTTATTACAGCATTATACCAGTTCATAAAGTAACAGACTGTTATTACAGCATTATACCAGTTCATAAAGTAATACAGACTGTTATTACAGCATTATACCAGTTCATAAAGTAACACAGACTGTTATTACAGCATTATACCAGTTCATAAAGTAACAGACTGTTATTACAGCCTTATACCAGTTCATAAAGTAATACAGACTGTTATTACAGCATTATACCAGTTCATAAAGTAACAGACTGTTATTACAGCATTATACCAGTTCATAAAGTAACAGACTGTTATTACAGCCTTATACCAGTTCATAAAGTAATACAGACTGTTATTACAGCATTATACCAGTTCATAAAGTAATACAGACTGTTATTACAGCCTTATACCAGTTCATAAAGTAACAGACTGTTATTACAGCATTATGCCAGTTCATAAAGTAACAGACTGTTATTACAGCATTATACCAGTTCATAAAGTAATACAGACTGTTATTACAGCATTATACCAGTTCATAAAGTAACAGACTGTTATTACACCATTATAGCATTTCATAAAGTAACAGACTGTTATTACAGCATTATACCAGTTCATAAAGTAACAGACTGTTATTACAGCATTATACCAGTTCATAAAGTAACAGACTGTTATTACAGCATTATACCAGTTCATAAAGTAACAGACTGTTATTACAGCATTATACCAGTTCATAAAGTAACACAGACTGTTATTACAGCCTTATACCAGTTCATAAAGTAACAGACTGTTATTACAGCATTATACCAGTTCATAAAGTAACAGACTGTTATTACAGCATTATACCAGTTCATAAAGTAACAGACTGTTATTACAGTATTATACCAGTTCATAAAGTAATACAGACTGTTATTACAGCATTATACCAGTTCATAAAGTAATACAGACTGTTATTACAGCATTATACCAGTTCATAAAGTAACAGACTGTTATTACAGCATTACACCAGTTCATAAAGTAACAGACTGTTATTACAGCATTATACCAGTTCATAAAGTAACACAGACTGTTATTACAGCATTATACCAGTTCATAAAGTAACACAGACTGTTATTACACCATTATACCAGTTCATAAAGTAACAGACTGTTATTACAGCATTATACCAGTTCATAAAGTAATACAGACTGTTATTACAGCATTATACCAGTTCATAAAGTAATACAGACTGTTATTACAGCATTATACCAGTTCATAAAGTAATACAGACTGTTATTACAGCATTATACCAGTTCATAAAGTAACACAGACTGTTATTACAGCCTTATACCAGTTCATAAAGTAACAGACTGTTATTACAGCATTATACCAGTTCATAAAGTAATACAGACTGTTATTACAGCATTATACCAGTTCATAAAGTAACAGACTGTTATTACAGCATTATACCAGTTCATAAAGTAACACAGACTGTTATTACAGCATTATACCAGTTCATAAAGTAACAGACTGTTATTACAGCATTATACCAGTTCATAAAGTAATACAGACTGTTATTACAGCATTATACCAGTTCATAAAGTAACACAGACTGTTATTACAGCATTATACCAGTTCATAAAGTAACAGACTGTTATTACAGCATTATACCAGTTCATAAAGTAACAGACTGTTATTACAGCATTATACCAGTTCATAAAGTAACACAGACTGTTATTACAGCATTATACCAGTTCATAAAGTAACACAGACTGTTATTACAGCATTATACCAGTTCATAAAGTAATACAGACTGTTATTACAGCATTATACCAGTTCATAAAGTATTACAGCATTATACCAGTTCATAAAGTAACAGACTGTTATTACAGCATTATACCAGTTCATAAAGTAACAGACTGTTATTACAGCATTATACCAGTTCATAAAGTAACAGACTGTTATTACAGCATTATACCAGTTCATAAAGTAACACAGACTGTTATTACAGCATTATACCAGTTCATAAAGTAACAGACTGTTATTACAGAATTATACCAGTTCATAAAGTAACACAGACTGTTATTACAGCATTATACCAGTTCATAAAGTAACAGACTGTTATTACAGCATTATACCAGTTCAAAAAGTAACAGACTGTTATTACAGCCTTATACCAGTTCATAAAGTAACACAGACTGTTATTACAGCATTATACCAGTTCATAAAGTAATACAGACTGTTATTACAGCATTATACCAGTTCATAAAGTAACAGACTGTTATTGCAGCATTATACCAGTTCATAAAGTAACACAGACTGTTATTACACCATTATACCAGTTCATAAAGTAACACAGACTGTTATTACAGCATTATACCAGTTCATAAAGTAACAGACTGTTATTACAGCATTATACCAGTTCATAAAGTAACAGACTGTTATTACAGCATTATACCAGTTCATAAAGTAACACAGACTGTTATTACAGCCTTATACCAGTTCATAAAGTAACACAGACTGTTATTACAGCATTATACCAGTTCATAAAGTAACAGACTGTTATTACAGCATTATACCAGTTCATAAAGTAATACAGACTGTTATTACAGCCTTATACCAGTTCATAAAGTAATACAGACTGTTATTACAGCATTATACCAGTTCATAAAGTAATACAGACTGTTATTACAGCATTATACCAGTTCATAAAGTAACAGACTGTTATTACAGCATTATACCAGTTCATAAAGTAACACAGACTGTTATTACAGCCTTATACCAGTTCATAAAGTAACACAGACTGTTATTACAGCATTATACCAGTTCATAAAGTAACAGACTGTTATTACAGCCTTATACCAGTTCATAAAGTAATACAGACTGTTATTACAGCCTTATACCAGTTCATAAAGTAATACAGACTGTTATTACAGCATTATACCAGTTCATAAAGTAACAGACTGTTATTACAGCATTATACCAGTTCATAAAGTAACACAGACTGTTATTACAGCATTATACCAGTTCATAAAGTAACAGACTGTTATTACAGCATTATACCAGTTCATAAAGTAACAGACTGTTATTACAGCATTATACCAGTTCATAAAGTAACACAGACTGTTATTACAGCATTATACCAGTTCATAAAGTAATACAGACTGTTATTACAGCATTATACCAGTTCATAAAGTAACAGACTGTTATTACAGCATTATACCAGTTCATAAAGTAATACAGACTGTTATTACAGCATTATACCAGTTCATAAAGTAACACAGACTGTTATTACAGCATTATACCAGTTCATAAAGTAACAGACTGTTATTACAGCCTTATACCAGTTCATAAAGTAATACAGACTGTTATTACAGCATTATACCAGTTCATAAAGTAACAGACTGTTATTACAGCATTATACCAGTTCATAAAGTAACAGACTGTTATTACAGCCTTATACCAGTTCATAAAGTAATACAGACTGTTATTACAGCATTATACCAGTTCATAAAGTAATACAGACTGTTATTACAGCCTTATACCAGTTCATAAAGTAACAGACTGTTATTACAGCATTATGCCAGTTCATAAAGTAACAGACTGTTATTACAGCATTATACCAGTTCATAAAGTAATACAGACTGTTATTACAGCATTATACCAGTTCATAAAGTAACAGACTGTTATTACACCATTATAGCATTTCATAAAGTAACAGACTGTTATTACAGCATTATACCAGTTCATAAAGTAACAGACTGTTATTACAGCATTATACCAGTTCATAAAGTAACAGACTGTTATTACAGCATTATACCAGTTCATAAAGTAACAGACTGTTATTACAGCATTATACCAGTTCATAAAGTAACACAGACTGTTATTACAGCCTTATACCAGTTCATAAAGTAACAGACTGTTATTACAGCATTATACCAGTTCATAAAGTAACAGACTGTTATTACAGCATTATACCAGTTCATAAAGTAACAGACTGTTATTACAGTATTATACCAGTTCATAAAGTAATACAGACTGTTATTACAGCATTATACCAGTTCATAAAGTAATACAGACTGTTATTACAGCATTATACCAGTTCATAAAGTAACAGACTGTTATTACAGCATTACACCAGTTCATAAAGTAACAGACTGTTATTACAGCATTATACCAGTTCATAAAGTAACACAGACTGTTATTACAGCATTATACCAGTTCATAAAGTAACACAGACTGTTATTACACCATTATACCAGTTCATAAAGTAACAGACTGTTGTTACAGCATTATACCAGTTCATAAAGTAATACAGACTGTTATTACAGCATTATACCAGTTCATAAAGTAATACAGACTGTTATTACAGCATTATACCAGTTCATAAAGTAATACAGACTGTTATTACAGCATTATACCAGTTCATAAAGTAACACAGACTGTTATTACAGCCTTATACCAGTTCATAAAGTAACAGACTGTTATTACAGCATTATACCAGTTCATAAAGTAATACAGACTGTTATTACAGCATTATACCAGTTCATAAAGTAACAGACTGTTATTACAGCATTATACCAGTTCATAAAGTAACACAGACTGTTATTACAGCATTATACCAGTTCATAAAGTAACAGACTGTTATTACAGCATTATACCAGTTCATAAAGTAATACAGACTGTTATTACAGCATTATACCAGTTCATAAAGTAACACAGACTGTTATTACAGCATTATACCAGTTCATAAAGTAACAGACTGTTATTACAGCATTATACCAGTTCATAAAGTAACAGACTGTTATTACAGCATTATACCAGTTCATAAAGTAACACAGACTGTTATTACAGCATTATACCAGTTCATAAAGTAACACAGACTGTTATTACAGCATTATACCAGTTCATAAAGTAATACAGACTGTTATTACAGCATTATACCAGTTCATAAAGTAACAGACTGTTATTACAGCATTATACCAGTTCATAAAGTAACAGACTGTTATTACAGCATTATACCAGTTCATAAAGTAACAGACTGTTATTACAGCATTATACCAGTTCATAAAGTAACAGACTGTTATTACAGCATTATACCAGTTCATAAAGTAACACAGACTGTTATTACAGCATTATACCAGTTCATAAAGTAACAGACTGTTATTACAGAATTATACCAGTTCATAAAGTAACACAGACTGTTATTACAGCATTATACCAGTTCATAAAGTAACAGACTGTTATTACAGCATTATACCAGTTCAAAAAGTAACAGACTGTTATTACAGCCTTATACCAGTTCATAAAGTAACACAGACTGTTATTACAGCATTATACCAGTTCATAAAGTAATACAGACTGTTATTACAGCATTATACCAGTTCATAAAGTAACAGACTGTTATTACAGCATTATACCAGTTCATAAAGTAACAGACTGTTATTACAGCATTATACCAGTTCATAAAGTAACAGACTGTTATTACAGCATTATACCAGTTCATAAAGTAACAGACTGTTATTACAGCATTATACCAGTTCATAAAGTAACAGACTGTTATTACAGCATTATACCAGTTCATAAAGTAATACAGACTGTTATTACAGCATTATACCAGTTCATAAAGTAACAGACTGTTATTACAGCATTATACCAGTTCATAAAGTAACAGACTGTTATTACAGCATTATACCAGTTCATAAAGTAATACAGACTGTTATTACAGCATTATACCAGTTCATAAAGTAACAGACTGTTATTACAGCATTATACCAGTTCATAAAGTAACAGACTGTTATTACAGCATTATACCAGTTCATAAAGTAATACAGACTGTTATTACAGCATTATACCAGTTCATAAAGTAACAGACTGTTATTACAGCATTATACCAGTTCATAAAGTAACAGACTGTTATTACAGCATTATACCAGTTCATAAAGTAACAGACTGTTATTACAGCCTTATACCAGTTCATAAAGTAACACAGACTGTTATTACAGCATTATACCAGTTCATAAAGTAACAGACTGTTATTACAGCATTATATCAGTTCATAAAGTAACAGACTGTTATTACAGCATTATACCAGTTCATAAAGTAATACAGACTGTTATTACAGCATTATACCAGTTCATAAAGTAACAGACTGTTATTACAGCATTATACCAGTTCATAAAGTAACAGACTGTTATTACAGCATTATACCAGTTCATAAAGTAACAGACTGTTATTACAGCCTTATACCAGTTCATAAAGTAACACAGACTGTTATTACAGCATTATACCAGTTCATAAAGTAGCAGACTGTTATTACAGCATTATACCAGTTCATAAAGTAACAGACTGTTATTACAGCATTATACCAGTTCATAAAGTAACAGACTGTTATTACAGCCTTATACCAGTTCATAAAGTAACAGACTGTTATTACAGCATTATACCAGTTCATAAAGTAACAGACTGTTATTACAGCATTATACCAGTTCATAAAGTAACAGACTGTTATTACAGCATTATACCAGTTCATAAAGTAATACAGACTGTTATTACACCATTATACCAGTTCATAAAGTAACACAGACTGTTATTACAGCATTATACCAGTTCATAAAGTAATACAGACTGTTATTACACCATTATACCAGTTCATAAAGTAACACAGACTGTTATTACAGCATTATACCAGTTCATAAAGTAACACAGACTGTTATTACAGCCTTATACCAGTTCATAAAGTAACAGACTGTTATTACACCATTATACCAGTTCATAAAGTAATACAGACTGTTATTACACCATTATACCAGTTCATAAAGTAACAGACTGTTATTACAGCATTATACCAGTTCATAAAGTAATACAGACTGTTATTACAGCATTATACCAGTTCATAAAGTAACAGACTGTTATTACAGCATTATACCAGTTCATAAAGTAACAGACTGTTATCACAGCATTATACCAGTTCATAAAGTAACAGACTGTTATTACAGCATTATACCAGTTCATAAAGTAATACAGACTGTTATTACAGCATTATACCAGTTCATAAAGTAACAGACTGTTATTACAGCCTTATACCAGTTCATAAAGTAACACAGACTGTTATTACACCATTATACCAGTTCATAAAGTAATACAGACTGTTATTACAGCATTATACCAGTTCATAAAGTAACACAGACTGTTATTACAGCATTATACCAGTTCATAAAGTAACACAGACTGTTATTACAGCATTATACCAGTTCATAAAGTAATACAGACTGTTTTTACAGCCTTATACCAGTTCATAAAGTAACAGACTGTTATTACAGCATTATACCAGTTCATAAAGTAACAGACTGTTATTACAGCCTTATACCAGTTCATAAAGTAACACAGACTGTAATTACAGCCTTATACCAGTTCATAAAGTAACACAGACTGTTATTACAGCATTATACCAGTTCATAAAGTAACAGACTGTTATTACAGCATTATACCAGTTCATAAAGTAATACAGACTGTTATTACAGCATTATACCAGTTCATAAAGTAACACACTGTTATTACAGCATTATACCAGTTCATAAAGTAATACAGACTGTTATTAAAGCATTATACCAGTTCATAAAGTAACAGACTGTTATTACAGCATTATACCAGTTCATAAAGTAATACAGACTGTTATTACAGCATTATACCAGTTCATAAAGTAATACAGACTGTTATTACAGCATTATACCAGTTCATAAAGTAACAGACTGTTATTACAGCATTATACCAGTTCATAAAGTAACAGACTGTTATTACAGCATTATACCAGTTCATAAAGTAATACAGACTGTTATTACAGCATTATACCAGTTCATAAAGTAACAGACTGTTATTACAGCATTATACCAGTTCATAAAGTAATACAGACTGTTATTACAGCATTATACCAGTTCATAAAGTAACAGACTGTTATTACAGCATTATACCAGTTCATAAAGTAACAGACTGTTATTACAGCATTATACCAGTTCATAAAGTAGCAGACTGTTATTACAGCATTATACCAGTTCATAAAGTAACACAGACTGTTATTACAGCATTATACCAGTTCATAAAGTAACAGACTGTTATTACAGCATTATACCAGTTCATAAAGTAATACAGACTGTTATTACAGCATTATACCAGTTCATAAAGTAATACAGACTGTTATTACAGCATTATACCAGTTCATAAAGTAATACAGACTGTTATTAAAGCATTATACCAGTTCATAAAGTAACAGACTGTTATTACAGCATTATACCAGTTCATAAAGTAACAGACTGTTATTACAGCATTATACCAGTTCATAAAGTAACAGACTGTTATTACAGCCTTATACCAGTTCATAAAGTAACAGACTGTTATTACAGCATTATACCAGTTCATAAAGTAATACAGACTGTTATTACAGCATTATACCAGTTCATAAAGTAATACAGACTGTTATTACAGCATTATACCAGTTCATAAAGTAACACAGACTGTTATTACAGCATTATACCAGTTCATAAAGTAACAGACTGTTATTACAGCATTATACCAGTTCATAAAGTAACACATACTGTTATTACAGCATTATACCAGTTCATAAAGTAATACAGACTGTTATTGCAGCATTATACCAGTTCATAAAGTAACACATACTGTTATTACAGCATTATACCAGTTCATAAAGTAACAGACTGTTATTACAGCCTTATACCAGTTCATAAAGTAACAGACTGTTATTACAGCATCATACCAGTTCATAAAGTAACAGACTGTAATTACAGCATTATACCAGTTCATAAAGTAATACAGACTGTTATTACAGCATTATACCAGTTCATAAAGTAATACAGACTGTTATTACAGCCTTATACCAGTTCATAAAGTAATACAGACTGTTATTACAGCCTTATACCAGTTCATAAAGTAATACAGACTGTTATTACAGCATTATACCAGTTCATAAAGTAATACAGACTGTTATTACAGCATTATACCAGTTCATAAAGTAATACAGACTGTTATTACAGCATTATACCAGTTCATAAAGTAACACAGACTGTTATTACAGCCTTATACCAGTTCATAAAGTAACAGACTGTTATTACAGCATTATACCAGTTCATAAAGTAATACAGACTGTTATTACAGCATTATACCAGTTCATAAAGTAACACAGACTGTTATTACAGCATTATACCAGTTCATAAAGTAACAGACTGTTATTACAGCATTATACCAGTTCATAAAGTAACACAGACTGTTATTACAGCATTATACCAGTTCATAAAGTAATACAGACTGTTATTACAGCATTATACCAGTTCATAAAGTAACACAGACTGTTATTACAGCATTATATCAGTTCATAAAGTAACAGACTGTTATTACAGCATTATACCAGTTCATAAAGTAACAGACTGTTATTACAGCATTATACCAGTTCATAAAGTAACAGACTGTTATTACAGCATTATACCAGTTCATAAAGTAATACAGACTGTTATTACAGCATTATACCAGTTCATAAAGTAACACAGACTGTTATTACAGCATTATACCAGTTCATAAAGTAACAGACTGTTATTACAGCATTATACCAGTTCATAAAGTAACAGACTGTTATTACAGCATTATACCAGTTCATAAAGTAACACAGACTGTTATTACAGCATTATACCAGTTCATAAAGTAATACAGACTGTTATTACAGCATTATACCAGTTCATAAAGTAATACAGACTGTTATTACAGCATTATACCAGTTCATAAAGTAACAGACTGTTATTACAGCATTATACCAGTTCATAAAGTAACAGACTGTTATTACAGCATTATACCAGTTCATAAAGTAACAGACTGTTATTACAGCATTATACCAGTTCATAAAGTAACACAGACTGTTATTACAGCATTATACCAGTTCATAAAGTAACAGACTGTTATTACAGCATTATACCAGTTCATAAAGTAATACAGACTGTTATTACAGCATTATACCAGTTCATAAAGTAACACAGACTGTTATTACAGCCTTATACCAGTTCATAAAGTAACAGACTGTTATTACAGCATTATACCAGTTCATAAAGTAACAGACTGTTATTACAGGATTATACCAGTTCATAAAGTAACACAGACTGTTATTACAGTATTATACCAGTTCATAAAGTAATACAGACTGTTATTACAGCATTATACCAGTTCATAAAGTAACAGACTGTTATTACAGCATTATACCAGTTCATAAAGTAATACAGACTGTTATTAAAGCATTATACCAGTTCATAAAGTAACAGACTGTTATTACAGCATTATACCAGTTTATAAAGTAACAGACTGTTATTACAGCATTATACCAGTTCATAAAGTAACAGACTGTTATTACAGCCTTATACCAGTTCATAAAGTAACAGACTGTTATTACAGCATTATACCAGTTCATAGAGTAATACAGACTGTTATTACAGCATTATACCAGTTCATAAAGTAATACAGACTGTTATTACAGCATTATACCAGTTCATAAAGTAACACAGACTGTTATTACAGCATTATACCAGTTCATAAAGTAACAGACTGTTATTACAGCATTATACCAGTTCATAAAGTAACACATACTGTTATTACAGCATTATACCAGTTCATAAAGTAATACAGACTGTTATTGCAGCATTATACCAGTTCATAAAGTAACACATACTGTTATTACAGCATTATACCAGTTCATAAAGTAACAGACTGTTATTACAGCCTTATACCAGTTCATAAAGTAACAGACTGTTATTACAGCATTATACCAGTTCATAAAGTAACAGACTGTTATTACAGCATTATACCAGTTCATAAAGTAATACAGACTGTTATTACAGCATTATACCAGTTCATAAAGTAATACAGACTGTTATTACAGCCTTATACCAGTTCATAAAGTAATACAGACTGTTATTACAGCCTTATACCAGTTCATAAAGTAATACAGACTGTTATTACAGCATTATACCAGTTCATAAAGTAATACAGACTGTTATTACAGCATTATACCAGTTCATAAAGTAATACAGACTGTTATTACAGCATTATACCAGTTCATAAAGTAACACAGACTGTTATTACAGCCTTATACCAGTTCATAAAGTAACAGACTGTTATTACAGCATTATACCAGTTCATAAAGTAATACAGACTGTTATTACAGCATTATACCAGTTCATAAAGTAACACAGACTGTTATTACAGCATTATACCAGTTCATAAAGTAACAGACTGTTATTACAGCATTATACCAGTTCATAAAGTAATACAGACTGTTATTACAGCATTATACCAGTTCATAAAGTAACACAGACTGTTATTACAGCATTATATCAGTTCATAAAGTAACAGACTGTTATTACAGCATTATACCAGTTCATAAAGTAACAGACTGTTATTACAGCATTATACCAGTTCATAAAGTAACAGACTGTTATTACAGCATTATACCAGTTCATAAAGTAACAGACTGTAATTACAGCATTATACCAGTTCATAAAGTAATACAGACTGTTATTACAGCATTATACCAGTTCATAAAGTAACAGACTGTTATTACAGCATTATACCAGTTCATAAAGTAATACAGACTGTTATTACAGCATTATACCAGTTCATAAAGTAACAGACTGTTATTACAGCATTATACCAGTTCATAAAGTAACAGACTGTTATTACAGCATTATACCAGTTCATAAAGTAGCAGACTGTTATTACAGCATTATACCAGTTCATAAAGTAACACAGACTGTTATTACAGCATTATACCAGTTCATAAAGTAACAGACTGTTATTACAGCATTATACCAGTTCATAAAGTAATACAGACTGTTATTACAGCATTATACCAGTTCATAAAGTAATACAGACTGTTATTACAGCATTATACCAGTTCATAAAGTAATACAGACTGTTATTAAAGCATTATACCAGTTCATAAAGTAACAGACTGTTATTACAGC
The DNA here is from genome assembly GCF_029448725.1 of Salvelinus fontinalis. Taxonomy (NCBI): domain Eukaryota; kingdom Metazoa; phylum Chordata; class Actinopteri; order Salmoniformes; family Salmonidae; genus Salvelinus; species Salvelinus fontinalis. The sequence continues at coordinate 77,944 of NW_026600695.1, read as the reverse complement.
ATTATACCAGTTTATAAAGTAACAGACTGTTATTACAGCATTATACCAGTTCATAAAGTAACAGACTGTTATTACAGCCTTATACCAGTTCATAAAGTAACAGACTGTTATTACAGCATTATACCAGTTCATAAAGTAATACAGACTGTTATTACAGCATTATACCAGTTCATAAAGTAATACAGACTGTTATTACAGCATTATACCAGTTCATAAAGTAACACAGACTGTTATTACAGCATTATACCAGTTCATAAAGTAACAGACTGTTATTACAGCATTATACCAGTTCATAAAGTAACACATACTGTTATTACAGCATTATACCAGTTCATAAAGTAATACAGACTGTTATTGCAGCATTATACCAGTTCATAAAGTAACACATACTGTTATTACAGCATTATACCAGTTCATAAAGTAACAGACTGTTATTACAGCCTTATACCAGTTCATAAAGTAACAGACTGTTATTACAGCATCATACCAGTTCATAAAGTAACAGACTGTAATTACAGCATTATACCAGTTCATAAAGTAATACAGACTGTTATTACAGCATTATACCAGTTCATAAAGTAATACAGACTGTTATTACAGCCTTATACCAGTTCATAAAGTAATACAGACTGTTATTACAGCCTTATACCAGTTCATAAAGTAATACAGACTGTTATTACAGCATTATACCAGTTCATAAAGTAATACAGACTGTTATTACAGCATTATACCAGTTCATAAAGTAATACAGACTGTTATTACAGCATTATACCAGTTCATAAAGTAACACAGACTGTTATTACAGCCTTATACCAGTTCATAAAGTAACAGACTGTTATTACAGCATTATACCAGTTCATAAAGTAATACAGACTGTTATTACAGCATTATACCAGTTCATAAAGTAACACAGACTGTTATTACAGCATTATACCAGTTCATAAAGTAACAGACTGTTATTACAGCATTATACCAGTTCATAAAGTAACACAGACTGTTATTACAGCATTATACCAGTTCATAAAGTAATACAGACTGTTATTACAGCATTATACCAGTTCATAAAGTAACACAGACTGTTATTACAGCATTATATCAGTTCATAAAGTAACAGACTGTTATTACAGCATTATACCAGTTCATAAAGTAACAGACTGTTATTACAGCATTATACCAGTTCATAAAGTAACAGACTGTTATTACAGCATTATACCAGTTCATAAAGTAATACAGACTGTTATTACAGCATTATACCAGTTCATAAAGTAACACAGACTGTTATTACAGCATTATACCAGTTCATAAAGTAACAGACTGTTATTACAGCATTATACCAGTTCATAAAGTAACAGACTGTTATTACAGCATTATACCAGTTCATAAAGTAACACAGACTGTTATTACAGCATTATACCAGTTCATAAAGTAATACAGACTGTTATTACAGCATTATACCAGTTCATAAAGTAATACAGACTGTTATTACAGCATTATACCAGTTCATAAAGTAACAGACTGTTATTACAGCATTATACCAGTTCATAAAGTAACAGACTGTTATTACAGCATTATACCAGTTCATAAAGTAACAGACTGTTATTACAGCATTATACCAGTTCATAAAGTAACACAGACTGTTATTACAGCATTATACCAGTTCATAAAGTAACAGACTGTTATTACAGCATTATACCAGTTCATAAAGTAATACAGACTGTTATTACAGCATTATACCAGTTCATAAAGTAACACAGACTGTTATTACAGCCTTATACCAGTTCATAAAGTAACAGACTGTTATTACAGCATTATACCAGTTCATAAAGTAACAGACTGTTATTACAGCATTATACCAGTTCATAAAGTAACACAGACTGTTATTACAGTATTATACCAGTTCATAAAGTAATACAGACTGTTATTACAGCATTATACCAGTTCATAAAGTAACAGACTGTTATTACAGCATTATACCAGTTCATAAAGTAATACAGACTGTTATTAAAGCATTATACCAGTTCATAAAGTAACAGACTGTTATTACAGCATTATACCAGTTTATAAAGTAACAGACTGTTATTACAGCATTATACCAGTTCATAAAGTAACAGACTGTTATTACAGCCTTATACCAGTTCATAAAGTAACAGACTGTTATTACAGCATTATACCAGTTCATAAAGTAATACAGACTGTTATTACAGCATTATACCAGTTCATAAAGTAATACAGACTGTTATTACAGCATTATACCAGTTCATAAAGTAACACAGACTGTTATTACAGCATTATACCAGTTCATAAAGTAACAGACTGTTATTACAGCATTATACCAGTTCATAAAGTAACACATACTGTTATTACAGCATTATACCAGTTCATAAAGTAATACAGACTGTTATTGCAGCATTATACCAGTTCATAAAGTAACACATACTGTTATTACAGCATTATACCAGTTCATAAAGTAACAGACTGTTATTACAGCCTTATACCAGTTCATAAAGTAACAGACTGTTATTACAGCATTATACCAGTTCATAAAGTAACAGACTGTTATTACAGCATTATACCAGTTCATAAAGTAATACAGACTGTTATTACAGCATTATACCAGTTCATAAAGTAATACAGACTGTTATTACAGCCTTATACCAGTTCATAAAGTAATACAGACTGTTATTACAGCCTTATACCAGTTCATAAAGTAATACAGACTGTTATTACAGCATTATACCAGTTCATAAAGTAATACAGACTGTTATTACAGCATTATACCAGTTCATAAAGTAATACAGACTGTTATTACAGCATTATACCAGTTCATAAAGTAACACAGACTGTTATTACAGCCTTATACCAGTTCATAAAGTAACAGACTGTTATTACAGCATTATACCAGTTCATAAAGTAATACAGACTGTTATTACAGCATTATACCAGTTCATAAAGTAACACAGACTGTTATTACAGCATTATACCAGTTCATAAAGTAACAGACTGTTATTACAGCATTATACCAGTTCATAAAGTAATACAGACTGTTATTACAGCATTATACCAGTTCATAAAGTAACACAGACTGTTATTACAGCATTATATCAGTTCATAAAGTAACAGACTGTTATTACAGCATTATACCAGTTCATAAAGTAACAGACTGTTATTACAGCATTATACCAGTTCATAAAGTAACAGACTGTTATTACAGCATTATACCAGTTCATAAAGTAATACAGACTGTTATTACAGCATTATACCAGTTCATAAAGTAACACAGACTGTTATTACAGCATTATACCAGTTCATAAAGTAACAGACTGTTATTACAGCATTATACCAGTTCATAAAGTAACAGACTGTTATTACAGCATTATACCAGTTCATAAAGTAACACAGACTGTTATTACAGCATTATACCAGTTCATAAAGTAATACAGACTGTTATTACAGCATTATACCAGTTCATAAAGTAATACAGACTGTTATTACAGCATTATACCAGTTCATAAAGTAACAGACTGTTATTACAGCATTATACCAGTTCATAAAGTAACAGACTGTTATTACAGCATTATACCAGTTCATAAAGTAACAGACTGTTATTACAGCATTATACCAGTTCATAAAGTAACAGACTGTTATTACAGCATTATACCAGTTCATAAAGTAACAGACTGTTATTACAGCATTATACCAGTTCATAAAGTAATACAGACTGTTATTACAGCATTATACCAGTTCATAAAGTAACACAGACTGTTATTACAGCCTTATACCAGTTCATAAAGTAACAGACTGTTATTACAGCATTATACCAGTTCATAAAGTAACAGACTGTTATTACAGCATTATACCAGTTCATAAAGTAACACAGACTGTTATTACAGTATTATACCAGTTCATAAAGTAATACAGACTGTTATTACAGCATTATACCAGTTCATAAAGTAACAGACTGTTATTACAGCATTATACCAGTTCATAAAGTAACACAGACTGTTATTACAGCATTATACCAGTTCATAAAGTAACAGACTGTTATTACAGCATTATACCAGTTCATAAAGTAACAGACTGTTATTACAGCATTATACCAGTTCATAAAGTAATACAGACTGTTATTACAGCATTATACCAGTTCATAAAGTAACAGACTGTTATTACAGCATTATACCAGTTCATAAAGTAACAGACTGTTATTACAGCATTATACCAGTTCATAAAGTAACAGACTGTTATTACAGCATTATACCAGTTCATAAAGTAACAGACTGTTATTACAGCATTATACCAGTTCATAAAGTAATACAGACTGTTATTACAGCATTATACCAGTTCATAAAGTAGCAGACTGTTATTACAGCATTATACCAGTTCATAAAGTAACAGACTGTTATTACAGCATTATACCAGTTCATAAAGTAACACAGACTGTTATTGCAGCATTATACCAGTTCATAAAGTAACACAGACTGTTATTACAGCATTATACCAGTTCATAAAGTAACAGACTGTTATTACAGCATTATACCAGTTCATAAAGTAACAGACTGTTATTACAGCATTATACCAGTTCATAAAGTAACAGACTGTTATTACAGCATTATACCAGTTCATAAAGTAACAGACTGTTATTACAGCATTATACCAGTTCATAAAGTAACACAGACTGTTATTACAGCATTATACCAGTTCATAAAGTAATACAGACTGTTATTACAGCATTATACCAGTTCATAAAGTAACAGACTGTTATTACAGCATTATGCCAGTTCATAAAGTAACAGACTGTTATTACAGCATTATACCAGTTCATAAAGTAACAGACTGTTATTACAGCATTATACCAGTTCATAAAGTAATACAGACTGTTATTACAGCATTATACCAGTTCATAAAGTAACAGACTGTTATTACAGCATTATACCAGTTCATAAAGTAACAGACTGTTATTACAGCATTATACCAGTTCATAAAGTAACAGACTGTTATTACAGCATTATACCAGTTCATAAAGTAACACAGACTGTTATTACAGCATTATACCAGTTCATAAAGTAACAGACTGTTATTACAGCATTATACCAGTTCATAAAGTAATTCAGACTGTTATTACAGCATTATACCAGTTCATAAAGTAATACAGACTGTTATTACAGCATTATACCAGTTCATAAAGTAACAGACTGTTATTACAGCATTATACCAGTTCATAATAAAATTGAAGTGTCTAGGACGTTAGTTCCGTTTTGCTCCTGTAGATGGCATCAGTCAGTGTCGATGAGAGGATTTTGAAATGGTGTGTGACAGAAGGTAGTCATACACTGAGTGTACAAACCATTAGGAACATTTCACGGTCAACAGTTTTCCATGTGTGTCAACAATTGTCCACCACCCAAAGGACATCCAGCCAACTTGGTGGTGGCAGGTAGAGTAGTGGTTAGAGCGTGGTGCCAGTAACCAAAAAGTTGCTGGATCGAATCGCAGAGCTGAAATTGTAAAAATCTGTCGTTTTACTCCTGGACAAGGCAGTTAACTCACTGTTCCCCGGTAGGCCGTCATTGTAAATAAGAATTTATTCTTCACTGACTTGCCTAGTTAAATTTTAAAAAATTAATAAAACTTGACACAGCTGTCAAGCATCGCTGTAGAACACTGACTAACTGAGGCTGTTCTGATGGTAAAATGAATATCATAGAGAATTCTTCAGAAGAATTTATTTATTTAAACAACCACAGATGTGTGTGTGAAAAATACAATATTTATATAGCAGAAAAGACCTAGTTACAACCCATTAATACATACAGGATATGTTTGAAATAATCAACAGCTTTATAAAATATTAAATAGGTTACTGAATAGCTACATGTCAAATATTTTTACAGTTATAGAAAAATAAACAATTAGAATTACATTTAACCTCCTCCGTACCAATCTCAGATAGGGTATCAACATAGTACATTACATTGATCCTCCTCTATACCAATCTCAGATAGGGTATTAACATAGTACATTACATTGATCCTCCTCTATACCAATCTCAGATAGGGTATTAACCTAGTATATTACATTTAACCTCCTCTATACCAATCTCAGATAGGGTATTAACCTAGTACATTACATTGATCCTCCTCTATACCAATCTCAGATAGGGTATTAACCTAGTACATTACATTGATCCTCCTCTATACCAATCTCAGATAGGGTATTAACCTAGTACATTACATTGATCCTCCTCTATACCAATCTCAGATAGGGTATTAACCTAGTACATTACATTTAACCTCCTCTATACCAATCTCAGATAGGGTATTAACCTAGTACATTACATTGATCCTCCTCTATACCAATCTCAGATAGGGTATTAACCTAGTACATTACATTGATCCTCCTCTATACCAATCTCAGATAGGGTATTAACCTAGTACATTACATTTAACCTCCTCTATAACAATCTCAGACAGGGTATCAACCTAGTACATTACATTTAACCTCCTCTATAACAATCTCAGATAGGGTATTAACAAGGTTTGTGTCACTAATGGCAACCTATTCCCTTTATAGTGCACCACCAAGGGTTAGGGTGTTAGGGGGTGATGGTGGTTGATGACATCGTCGTCGTCTTGGCAGCAGTCGATCTGCTCTCAATCTTGGTCACATGACTCTGGACCCAGGCTTCAGAAGGGTCAACACAAAATGTCTTCCCTTTCTTTGTGGTGAAACTGCAACAGATACACAACACATTGTCTCTCAGAACATCCAGTCTATAATATGAATGCTCCATCTTGTCTTGTACAGTGTAGCCTGGATGTAGCCTGGTTCCAGATGTGTTTGTGCTATCATACCAACTCCTTGTTACTCCTGGTCATGTTTGGCATGACAAGGAGTTGACGTGAAGGCACAAACAGATCTGGGACCAGGCTAGCCCAGATGTTTCCGGTTTACAGTAGACTATGTTTACTTACATCAGTGCTTTGCGAGGGCAGCTACTGGAGGTTGTTCTGAGAGAAACCACTTGTTTAAGAGGGATCCTCGCGCTGAATTCCACACAGCATTCAGGTGCTGTTTCCAACGCGATGACACCTGTAAACAAATGATCATAAAACACAGTTAACATCAAGATCTCCAGGTGGGTCTCCAACAGCGTATTACACAACATGGCTACTCCACACACACACACACACACACACACACACACACACACACACACACACACACACACACACACACACACACACACACACACACACACACACACACACACACACACACACACACACACACACACACACACACACACCTGCAGACGTCGTATGGAGGGAGCAGAGCAGTCCCAGGAGGAGTAGAGCAGTCAGGGTCTTCATGGTTGAGAAATGGTTGAGATGCTGAAGATTGTATTGTCTGAGATGGTCTCTGATGCTCTGGTCTCTAATGATCTGGTCTCTGATGCTCTGGTCTCTAATGATCTGGTCTCTGATGCTCTGGTCTTTGATGCTCTGGTCTCTGATGCTCTGGTCTCTGATGCTCTGGTCTCTGATGCTCTGGTCTCTAATGATCTGGTCTCTGATGCTCTGGTCTTTGATGCTCTGGTCTCTGATGTTCTGGTCTCTGATGCTCTGGTCTGGTTCTGTGTCTGAAGTCTACCTGATGCTCTTGTTCTATGTCTGAGGTCTGATCTGACCTGTCTTTTATACAGAGAGTTGGTCCATCAGACCCATTGACAATTGACGAAGGAATCTCCCCTCTATTCCTTCATTCACTCTGAATATCTTTCTAAGAACCAACATTCTGCCCTTCAGGTTCCTCTTCTTCAATTCTCTGTAACTCTGCTTCCTCCAGGATGTTCAGCAGAGCTGCTATTTTCTGAAATACTCAGAATACATTTACTAGAGAATTGCATATCAAAGGAAGGCTATTAAAGTGGACTATATACTATGATACATTACATGAAATACAAGAAAAATTCAGATTAAATTAAGTTCTCTACATCATAACTAACTTTTTTGTAAGTAATACCTGAAATCAACTGTGTATCTTTCAACTTTTACATCTTTCAACTTTTTAAAAAGATTTTAGTATGTGTGCATATTGATTTAAAACCTGTAGAATACTGTTAACCTTTACATCATAGTGAAATTAAATCATAGATTAATTTTCTGTCAATTAATCTCAGATTATTGTGGTTTGTGTGTTCCCTCCGTTAGGAAGGTTGGTGGTTTGATCCCTGATCGAGTCAGAACAAAATCATTCTGCAGTTCCTATATCCATTATTGGACTAATAAATGAATGATACACACCCATTGATTCTTGAAGAATATAACTTATAAATGCTTCTTGAGTTTAGTTGAACTGTCCTACCCCATCAGAACCCAGAATATAAACTTATTTTACTACAATGTTTAAACAAAGTAAATGTAAAACACCCTGTATATCCTGAGAACGTGGTTCAAACTATAATGTTGACATCATGGATGGTCAGTCCTTCCATCTGTAGCTCTGTCTATGAATTTGAGAGTGGTTACATTTGTCCAGACCCATCCCTAGCTTTTCACCTAAACAAGGACAGGAAATGTTTTGTCATTGTTTCAACTGCTGATAGTCTGTTTAAGGAGACGGGGTAAGGTAAGGAGACGGGGTAAGGAGACGGGGTAAGGAGACGGGGTAAGGTAAGGAGACGGAGTAAGGTAAGGAGACGGGGTAAGGTAAGGAGACGGGGTAAGGTAAGAGTGTGAATCTCTCACCATCCCTTTAAACTTTGATCTGTACCGATGAAGAGTGAATCTCTCACCATCCCTTTAAACTTTGATCTGTACTGATGAAGAGTGAATCTCTCATCATCCCTTTAAACTTTACTCTGTACTGATGAAGAGTGAATCTCTCACCATCCCTTTAAACTTTGATCTGTTCTGATGAAGAGTGAATCTCTCACCATCCCTTTAAACTTTGATCTGTAGTGATGAAGAGTGAATCTCTCACCATCCCTTTAAACTTTGATCTGTAGTGATGAAGAGTGAATCTCTCACCATCCCTTTAAACTTTGCTCTGTACTGATGAAGAGTGAATCTCTCATCATCCCTTTAAACTTTGATCTGTAGTGATGAAGAGTGAATCTCTCATCATCCCTTTAAACTTTACTCTGTACTGATGAAGAGTGAATCTCTCACCATCCCTTTAAACTTTGATCTGTTCTGATGAAGAGTGAATCTCTCACCATCCCTTTAAACTTTGATCTGTACTGATGAAGAGTGAATCTCTCACCATCCCTTTAAACTTTGATCTGTAGTGATGAAGAGTGAATCTCTCACCATCCCTTTAAACTTTGCTCTGTACTGATGAAGAGTGAATCTCTCATCATCCCTTTAAACTTTGATCTGTAGTGATGAAGAGTGAATCTCTCACCATCCCTTTAATCTTTGATCTGTAGTGATGAAGAGTGGATTGGAAAGAGATGGTCTCCTGACTACCATGTTCTGTGTCCCTCAGATCCAGTGCTGAATGAACAGACCATCTCCAACACACACACCAAGGCAATAAGTGGATCCAATGCAACATGATGGACAGAGAGGAGGTAACACACACACAGAGTTCTCCCCAAAGAATGTTAGAGCGGCGCCACCTGGTGGACTGGCAGCGCCATTATGTAAACAAAATCTTTAATATTTCTGAGTAGATTACAGGAAATGTCAGCAGCAGCACCACCTTGTTAACTAATCCTGGGGAGAACCCTGACATGTACACATTCTCACACCTGTAACACCCAGATTGGAACAAGCCCAGACTTCCATTCTTTTGATCGTGTCTCTGTTCCTTCTTGCCGTCCAGGAAAACCTTTGTTACCTCAACTTGTGACCCTTTCGTGGTAGAAACGATCTGCCTCCAAGTCTACAGCCATACTGGAGCAAGACGCCAACTTGCAACACACACAACACTCTTGGATAAAACCTAAATCTGTCACAACGTGGGTACTAGCGTTGCTTGGCCCCAGTCACACACAACGTATCGGATCCAAGCTATGCGGTGTGATATTGATTAAGCTGATGTCAGATGTGATACAGATGTGATACAGAGACTGACTCCAGGTCAGTTTGGCACTGGTGTTGTGCTGTGAGATGTGTGTTGGTCAGTATGGAGCTGCACTGGCCTGGGGTCAGAGCTATAATAGCACTGAGTGGCATGGAGGCTGTTTTCTGCTATGGATAGAACAAATACTATATTAAAGAGAATAAACCATTTTTATTGAAATGTTTTTGTGCCTGTTTGTTGTTGATGTATTGATTTCTGATTGATTGATCAGGAGAAATCTAAATACCTAAATATCAAAAATATGAACACTTCTCAGATCAGTATCTAATAGATTCCAAAATGTAAATTTATAAAAAGTTATAGACGACGTCAGTTTTAATGTGTTGTTTTAATAAATAATCTGTGAATCCCAGATTATTTCCAGAACATAAAATGTTCAACATTCATTCAATACAAATGACAAAAGAGTGATGATTAAAATGCAGTCTACAGAAGTCTAACTTCAGCAGGGCTGCGTTCAGCAGGTTGTAATACACTGAACACTGCAGATAGAAATGCTATGAATAGAGCTGACACAATTCCACAACGTAGTGCCCTACTGAACGCTGTAACGGGTGACGCTCTCCTCATCCTCGGAAGAGGTGAGGAGAGAAGGATCTTCAGACCAAAACGCAGGCTCAGGGAAATAAGCCATCTTTATTATAAATTACGATGGCACACGAAACGAAACAAAACACTTTCCAAACTACAAAATAACAAAACGACGTTGACGAGACCTGAACATAAACTTACATAACTAAACATAAACTTACGTACAGGTAACAGACGACATCGAAACGAAAACGAAACAAACAAACGCTACAGTCCTATGTGGTACGAACATAACATACGGACACAGGAGACAATCACCCACAAACAAACAGTGAGAATGTCCTACCTAAATATGACTCTTAATTAGAGGCAAACGCAAACCACCTGCCTCTAATCAAGAGCCATACCAGGCAAACCAAAACCAACATAGAAACAGATAACATAGAATGCCCACCCAACCTCACGTCCTGACCAACTAACACACAAAAACTAACATAAATAGGTCAGGAACGTGACAAACGCAGCCCAGGTGAGTTCTAATCGAAACCCATCTAAGGCACGCCCACAACTCCACCTTTCTCCTCTACAGCCAATCACGCATATGCCTTGTCAAACATAGGAAAGGAGGAAGCTGCTGTGATTGGTCAGTTTTGGCTGCCTGACAGTATGAATTAAGGTTGCCATGGTAGCGTATCTCAGTGGCCTGTCGTTTTATTTAAGGGTGTGTTCCTCTGGCCAGATGTTGCTGATCTTACAACGCCTGGGTAGGTGTTTAACCGATCAGCCAACCACATCATGTTATAGCAGTCTGGTGCCCGACGGCACAGTCAATGAAGTGGCACGCAACCATTGGTTGAGTCAAGTAACGTCTGAGCAGGGGAACGTGGCCTATAACGTCCATGAACCTGGAATAGAAGGCAAAGGATCCCACGTGAGGCGGAGGCAAGGGAAGCTCAGGCCTTCAGCTCAGTCACATCACATTAATACAGTAGCGCTGATACCAAGGGAGCTTGAAGCCCACCAAGGGAGCTTGAAGCCCACCAAGGGAGCTCTCGCTCAACACAACAAAATAACAATCATAACTGGGTCTGATTTAACCACACAATAAGATACATGTGTTGTAAAATAGTGGTAAAAACTAATCCCAGGGAAGATTTATTTTAATAGTGAACATCCAGACCAGTCACAATGAGTCTATTGGCAGTCAATAGTTTTATTCTTCTTTACCTGGTTTCTGGAAAATAATTCCTTGGTGATCTTTACCTGGGTTCTGGAATAGAACTGAGTGCTCCTTGGTGTTCTTTACCTGAG
>NW_026600695.1:62274-65516 GCF_029448725.1 Salvelinus fontinalis | reverse complement strand
TTCTGGAATAGAACTGAGTGCTCCTTGGTGATCTTTACCTGGGTTCTGGAATAGAACTGAGTGCTCCTTGGTGTTCTTTACCTGGGTTCTGGAATAGAACTGAGTGCTCCTTGGTGTTCTTTACCTGGGTTCTGGAATAGAACTGAGTGCTCCTTGGTGTTCTTTACCTGGGTTCTGGAATAGGACTGAGTGCTCCTTGGTGTTCTTTACCTGAGTTCTGGAATAGAACTGAGTGCTCCTTGGTGTTCTTTACCTGGGTTCTGGAATAGAACTGAGTGCTCCTTGGTGTTCTTTACCTGGGTTCTGGAATAGAACTGAGTGCTCCTTGGTGTTCTTTTGGCAAAGTTGAAAAATCTAAGGCTTAAAACAATCAACTGAGTGTACAAAACATTAAGAACATCTTTCTAATATTGAATTGCCTTCAGAACAGCCTTTATAATTTGACAGGGCAAGAACTCAACAAGGTGTCGATAGCGTTCCACAGGGATACTGGTCCATGTTGACTCCAATGCTTCCCCCAGTTGTGTCATTTGGGTGGTGGACCATTATTGATACACACGGGAAACTGTTGAGCGTGATAAACCCAGCAGTGTTGGAGCGGATTGTGGACTACAGGAAACAGAGGACCGAACACGCCCCCATTTTACATGGAAGGGGCTGTAGTGGAGCGCGTCAAGAGGTTCAAATCCCTCGCTGTCCACATCGCTAAGGACCTGTCACGGTCCAAACCCACCAACACAGTCCAGAAGAAGGCACCACAACGCCTCCACATGTTGAGTCCAATGCTTCCCACAGTTGTGTCAAGTTGGCTGGATGTCCTTGTGTAGTGGACCATTCATGATACACACTGGAAACTATTGAGCGAGAAAAACCCAGCAGAGTGGCAGTTCTTGACACACTCAAACCGGTGCGCTTGGCACCTACAATCGTTTAGAGGCACTTGAATCTAATGCTAAAATAAATATCAGAGAATTCTTCAGAAGACTTCATTTATTTAAAAAATAACAGAAGCACAACGATTGAAAGTATAATAGAAAAATACAATATCTGTGTTAGTGGAATAGACCTAGTTACAACCCATTAATATCTATATCAGTAGAATAGACCTAGTTACAACCCATTAATATCTATATCAGTAGAATAGACCTAGTTACAACCCATTAATATCTATATCAGTAGAATAGACCTAGTTACAACCCATTAATATCTATATCAGTAGAATAGACCTAGTTACAACCCATTAATATCTATATCAGTAGAATAGACCTAGTTACAACCCATTAATATCTATATCAGTAGAATAGACCTAGTTACAACCCATTAATATCTATATCAGTAGAATAGACCTAGTTACAACCCACTAATATCTATATTAGTAAAGGTCTGCGTCACGAATGGCAGCCTATTCCCTTTATAGTGCACCACCAAGGGTTAGGGGGTGATGGTGGTTGATGACATCATCGTTGTCTGCTCTCAATCTTGGTCACATGACTCTGGACCCAGGCTTCAGAAGGGTCAACACAAAATGTCTTCCCTTTTTTTGTGGTGAAACTGCAACAGATACACAACACATTGTCTCTCAGAACATCCAGTCTATCATATAATGCTCCATCTTGTCTTGTACAGTGTAGCCTGGATGTAGCCTGGTTCCAGATGTGTTTGTGCTATCATACCAACTCCTTGTCACTCCTGGTCATGTTTGGCATGACAAGGACTTGACGTGAAGGCACAAATACATCTGGGACCAGGCTAGCCTAGATGTTTACAGTTTACAGTAGACTATGTTTACTTACATCAGTGCTTTGTGAGGGCAGCTACTGGAGGTTGTTCTGAGAGAAACCACTTGTTGAAGAGGGATCCTCGGGCTGAATTTCATACAGCATTCAGGTACCGTTTCCAACTCGATGACACCTGTAAACAAATTATCAAGATCTCCAGGTGTGTCTCCAACAGCGTATTACACAACATGGGTAGTCATCCACTCCCCATCACACACACACACACACACACACACACACACACACACACACACACACACACACACACACACACACACACACACACACACACACACACACACACACACACACACACACACACACACACACACACACACACCTGCAGAAGTCGTATGGAGGGAGCAGAGCAGTCCCAGGAGGAGGAGAGCAGTCAGGGTCTTCATGGTTCAGAGATGGTTGAGATGCTGAAGATTGTATTGGCTGAGATGGTCTCTGATGCTCTGGTCTCTGATGCTCTGGTCTCTGATGCTCTGGTCTCTGATGCTCTGGTCTCTGATGCTCTGGTCTCTGATGCTCTGGTCTGGTTCTATGTCTGAGTTCTGTTCTGATCTGTCATTATATAGAAACAGCTATTACATAACAACTCAACCATGAAAAGCCCTTCCCTCAATTTCTGTTCCTCTCCCTGCTCAAAAAAAAGGACTCACTTCTGCACTGCTGACAATAACAACTTGTGTAGAATTGCTTGCTCAGCGTTCATATGTACATTATGCATGAGTTTTAACATTCTTGCAAGATATCAAAATAGTTTGTCAAAATAAGTTGTTGGTTAAAGTTCAGAGTTATAGACCTGTTAGGTTGTTGGATAAAGTTCACAATTATAGGCCTATTAGGTTGTTGGCTAAAGTTCACAATTATAGACCTGTTAGGTTATGGGCTAAAGTTCAGAGTAATAGACCTATTCGGTTGTTGGATAAAGATCACAGAGTTATAGACCTGTTAGGTTGTTGGCTAAAGATCACAGCTATAGGTCTGTTAGGTGTCAGAGGAAGGCCCTAAAAATGGTCAAAGACTCCAGCCACCCTAGTCATAGACTGTTCTCTCTGCTACTGCACGGCAAGCGGTACTGGAGTGCCAACTCTTGGTCCAAAAGGCTTCTCAACAGCTTCTACCCCCAAGCCATGAGACTCCTGAACATCTAATCAAATAGCTACCCATACTGTTGAAGTGCTTTAACTGAGAGACACCCCCATTAAACTCAAAGCGTACACAGGGGAGAAGATCACTGTGATTGGAGTTGCTGATATTCAAGTGGAATATCATGAACAAAAGAGAAGTCTGCCTCTCTTAGTAGTGGAAGGTACTGGCCCCAGCTTACTAGGAAGAGGGTGGTTGAAGGAAAGAAAAGTCTGTCTCTCTTAGTAGTGGAAGGTACTGGCCCCAGCTTACTAGGGAGAGGGTGGTTGGAGGAAAGAGAAGTCTGCCTCTCTTAGTAGTGGAAGG
>NW_026600695.1:0-62129 GCF_029448725.1 Salvelinus fontinalis | reverse complement strand
GGGAGAGGGTGGTTGGAGGAAAGAGAAGTCTGCCTCTCTTAGTAGTGGAAGGTACTGGCCCCAGTTTACTAGGAAGAGGGTGGTTGGAGGAAAGAGAAGTCTGCCTCTCTTAGTAGTGGAAGGTACTGGCCCCAGTTTACTAGGAAGAGGGTGGTTGGAGGAAAGAGAAGTCTGTCTCTCTTAGTAGTGGAAGGTACTGGCCCCAGTTTACTAGGAAGAGGGTGGTTGGAGGAAAGAGAAGTCTGTCTCTCTCAGTAATGGAAGGTACTGGCCCCAGTTTACTAGGAAGAGGGTGGTTGGAGGAAAGAGAAGTCTGCCTCTCTTAGTAGTGGAAGGTACTGGCCCCAGTTTACTAGGGAGAGGGTGGTTGGAGGAAAGAGAAGTCTGCCTCTCTTAGTAGTGGAAGGTACTGGCCCCAGTTTACTAGGGAGAGGGTGGTTGAGGGAAAGAGAAGTCTGCCTCTCTTAGTAGTGGAAGGTACTGGACCCAGTTTACTAGGGAGAGGGTGGTTGGAGGAAAGAGAAGTCTGCCTCTCTTAGTAGTGGAAGGTACTGGCCCCAGCTTACTAGGGAGAGGGTGGTTGAGGGAAAGAGAAGTCTACCTCTCTTAGTAGTGGAAGGTACTGGCCCCAGCTTACTAGGAAGAGGGTGGTTGAAGGAAATAAAATTGAACTGGGATGAAATCAAACATGTCACCACAGAGACCTTGACACTACAGCAGGTGCTTTCAAAGCATGAGGGGGTTTTCAAAGAAGAGCTAGGGACATTAAAAGGGGTCCAAGCTACCTTTCATGTTGCTGCTGATGCTACTTCCAGATTCTATAGGCCAAGATCAGTTCCAGATGCCATGAAGCCTAAAGTGGATGTGGAAATTGACAGACATATAGCAGAGGATATAAATATACCTGTCAAGTTCTCTGAGTGGGCAGCACCAGTTGTTCCCATACTAAAACCAGATGGTTCAATCAGATTATGTGGTGACTATGAGTCGACTGTAAATAGAGTTTCCTCTCTGGAGCAGTACCCCATACCCAAAGTGGAGGATTTGCTTTCAACGTTAACAGGCAACAGTTCACAAAAATGGACATGAGTCACGCATATCAGCAAGTGCTAATGGATAAAGTTTCACAGAAGTGCCTGACCATAAACACCCACAGAGGGATGTTAACCTGTAAACGCTTACCTTTCGGGGTCTTCTGCACCCAGCTATCTTCCAACGAACCACAGAGGGAGTTCTGCAGGGGATAGCCAAGGTAGTGGTTTACCTCGACGACATTCTTGTCACGGGAGTCACGAAGAAGGAAGGATCATCTCAGAAACATGGGTGAAGTTTTGAGGAGGATGGAGGACGCCGGTCTCCGGGCTGAAGAGGAGCAAGTGTACACTGTTAGCTGATGAAGTGCAGTACCTGGGTCACAAGGTGGATGCCAAGGGGTTACACACTGTCAAAGCTAAAGTGAGGGCTGTTGTGGAAGCTCCAGCTCCGACAAACGTTAAAGAGCTGAAAGCCTATCTAGGCTTACTGAACTATTACAATTGCTTCCTCCCGAACCTCTCTACCCTCTTAGCTCCTCTGCATCAACTGCTAAGGAAGGATGTGGCCTGGAAATGGTCAGAAAGACAGGAAGAAGCTTTTGCAAAGTCAAAAATGTTACTGCAATCAGCAGAAGTGCTAGTGCACTACTCAGCATACAGAGATCTCATCTTATCGTGTGATGCCTCATCTTATGGTGCGGTGCTATCATACCGGATGGAGAACGGTGCAGAGAAACCTATCGGGTTCATGTCAAGAACGTTGTCGCCAGCGGAGAAAAAGTACTCTCTGCTGGACAAGGAAGGACTGGCTGTCATATTCGGAATACAGAGATTCCACAAGTACTTGTACGGGAGAACATTCACTATTGTGACCGACCATAAGCCTCTGATCTCTCTGTTCCATGAACAAAAGCCAGTACCACAAATGGTCTCTCCAAGAGTTCAACGTTGGGCTGTGTGGCTTAGGACCTACGAGTACAGAATCATTTACAAACCAGGTAGATACCATGGGAATGGTGATGCTCTGAGTAGCCTGTCCGTTCCAGAAATTATCATTCAGGAAGAAGAAAATGACCAGGTCTTGATGATCGACGTGTTGGATGATGCAGCGGTGAACACAGCACAAATCAGGCAATGGACTTCAAAGGATGTGACGTTATCACAAGTGCATGAATTTATCCTGAAAGGATGGCCTACAGTGACAGAGCCTCAGATCATGCCTTACCACACTCGCCGCTTGGCATTGAGTGTTGGAGATGAGTGTGTTCTGTGGGGTTCAAGAATCGTTATCCCACCACAAGGGCATGGTATGCTACTGAAGTTGTTGCATCAGTCGCATCCAGGTATGTCGAGAATGAAAGGCCTAGCGAGGTCATATGTCTGGTGGCCAAAGACCAGGATGTGGAAAATGAGGTTAGCCAGTGTGCAGATTGTCAGAGTAACAGGAAGTCACCCCCCCCCCCCAAAACCCCCCCACCGCGCCATTACATCCATGGGAATGGCCAGAAAAACCATGGACTCGACTACATGTGGACTACGCTGGACCTTTCCTAGGAAAAATGTTCCTTGTGCTGATTGATTCTCATTCATAGTGGATGGATGTTTCCCCATGAACACGTCCACATCATCCGCTCATCAATATCTATATCAGTAGAATAGACCTAGTTGCACCATATCAATACCTATATCAGTAGAATAGACCTAGTTACAACCCATCAATATCTGTAGAATAGACCTAGTTACAATCCATCAATATCTATATCAGTAGAATAGACCTAGTTACAACCCATCAATATATATATCAGTAGAATAGACCTAGTTACAATCATCAATATCTATATCAGTAGAATAGACCTAGTTACAACCATCAATATCTATATGAGTAGAATATACCTAGTTACAACCCATCAATATCTATATCAGTAGAATAGACCTAGTTACAACCATCAATATCTATATGAGTAGAATAGACCTAGTTACAACCCATCAATATCTATAGAATAGACCTAGTTACAACCATCAATATCTATATGAGTAGAATATACCTAGTTGCAACCCATTAATATCTATATCAGTAGAATACACCTAGTTACAACCCATCAATATCTGTAGAATAGACCTAGTTACAACCCATCAATATCTATAGAATAGACCTAGTTACAACCATCAATATCTATATGAGTAGAATATACCTAGTTGCAACCCATTAATATCTATATCAGTAGAATAGACCTAGTTACAACCCATTAATATCTATATCAGTAGAATAGACCTAGTTACAACCCATCAATATCTATATCAGTAGAATAGACCTAGTTACAACCATCAATATCTATATGAGTAGAATATACCTAGTTACAACCCATCAATATCTATATCAGTAGAATAGACCTAGTTACAACCATCAATATCTATATGAGTAGAATATACCTAGTTACAACCCATCAATATCTATATCAGTAGAATAGACCTAGTTACAACCCATCAATATCTATATCAGTAGAATAGACCTAGTTACAACCATCAATATCTATATCAGTAGAATAGACCTAGTTACAACCCATCAATATATTAATTGAATAATATGAACCACTCTTTCACAGGATGTTTGAAATCTTCAACAGCTTTATAAAATATAAAATATTAAATAGGTTACTGAATAGATACATGTCAAATATGTTTACAGTTTTAGAAAAACAAACAATTTGTATATCCTGGACATAGTACATTACATTGAACCTCCTCCATACCAATCTCAGATAGGGTATTAACCTAGTACATTACATTGATCCTCCTCTATACCAATCTCAGATAGGGTATTAACCTAGTACATTACATTGATCCTCCTCTATACCAATCTCAGATAGGGTATTAACCTAGTACATTACATTTAACCTCCTCCGTACCAATCTCAGATGAACCTAGTACATTACATTGATCCTCCTCTATACCAATTTCAGACAGGGTATCAACATGCCTGACAAGGTCTGCACCACTAATGGCAACCTATTCCCTTTATAGTGCACCACCAAGGGTTAGGGTGTTAGGGGGTGATGGTGGTTGATGACATCGTCGTCGTCTTGGCAGCAGTCGATCTGCTCTCAATCTTGGTCACATGACTCTGGACCCAGGCTTCAGAAGGGTCAACACAAAAGGTCTTCCCTTTCTTTGTGGTGAAACTGCAACAGATACACAACACATTGTCTCTCAGAACATCCAGTCTATAATATGAATGCTCCATCTTGTCTTGTACAGTGTAGCCTGGATGTAGCCTGGTTCCAGATGTGTTTGTGCTATCATGCCAACTCCTTGTTACTCCTGGTCATGTTTGGCATGACAAGGACTTGACGTGAAGGCACAAACAGATCTGGGACCAGGCTACCCCAGATGTTTCCAGTTTACAGTAGACTATGTTTACTTACATCAGTGCTTTGCGAGGGCAGCTACTGGAGGTTGTTCTGAGAGAAACCACTCGTTGAAGAGGGATCCTCGCGCTGAATTTCATACAGCATTCAGTTGCAGTGTCCAACGCGATGACTCCTGTAAACAAATGATCATAAACCACAGTTAACATCAAGATCTCCAGGTGGGTCTCCAACAGCGTATTACACAACATGGCTACTCCGCACGCACGCACGCACGCACGCACGCACGCACGCACGCACGCACGCACGCACGCACGCACGCACACACACACACACACACACACACACACACACACACACACACACACACACACACACACACACACACACACACACACACACACACACACACACACACACACACACACACACACACCTGCAGAAGTCGTATGCAGGGAGCAGAGCAGTCCCAGGAGGAGTAGAGCAGTCAGGGTCTTCATGGTTCAGAGATGGTTGAGATGCTGAAGATTGTATTGTCTGAGATGGTCTCTGATGCTCTGGTCTCTGGTCTCTGATGCTCTGGTCTCTGATGCTCTGGTCTCTGATGCTCTGGTCTCTGATGTTCTGGTCTCTGATGCTCTGGTCTGGTTCTGTGTCAGAAGTCTAGCTGATGCTCTTGTTCTATGTCTGAGGTCTGATCTGACCTGTCTTTTATACAGAGAGCTGGTCCATCAGACCCATTGACAATTGATGAAGGAATCTCCCCTCTATTCCTTCATGCACTTTGAATATCTTTCTAAGAACCAACATTCTGCCCTTCAGGTTCCTCTTCTTCAATTCTCTGTAACTCTGCTTCCTCCAGGATGTTCAGTAGCGCTGCTATTTTCTGAAATACGCAGAATACATTTACAAGAAAATTGCATATAAAAGGAAGGCTATTAAAGTGGACTATATACTATGATACATTACATCCAAATACAACAACTATTCAGACTGAATTAAATTATCTACATCATAAGCAACTAGTATATACAGTAAGTGATCCTTTAATTTAACTATGTATCTTTCACCTTTTAAATGCAGATATTAGGCTGTGTCCATATTGATAAAAACAACCTGTATTGCTGTTGTCACTCGGTAGTCTTTCTAAGATCCTGCCTACCCAGATCTCTTCTCATCATCTTCCCCTTTCCTGTGCTTTAATGCCTCAGTGTTTGCAGCAAAATCCTTCAAACATGTTACTGCTTATTAAATCCATACACAGACAGTGTGTATTATTTCCAATTAATTCAGATATTAAAAGTAATTTTTATTTAGAAGAATTATAAATAATGAGGGCTACAATATTGGTCCCTGTAGGCTGCCCACATTCGGCAAACAAGCAATTTGCTCATCGGCTCCACGATGGTCCTCAAGACAAGTGGCCCCAAGGCAGGTGGCCCCAAGGCAGGTGTCCCCAAGGCAGGTGGCCCCAAAGCAGGTGGCCCCAAGACAAGTAGCCCCAAGACAGGTGGCCCCAAGGCAGGTGGCCCCAAGGCAGGTGTCCCCAAGGCAGGTGGCCCCAAAGCAGGTGGCCCCAAGACAAGTAGCCCCAAGACAGGTGGCCCCAAGGCAGGTGGCCCCAAGGCAGGTGGCCCCAAGACAGGTGGCCCCAAGGCAGGTGGCCTCAAGACAAGTAGCCCCAAGGCAGGTGGCCCCAAGGCAGGTGGCCCCAAGACAAGTGGCCCCAAGGCAGGTGGCCCCAAGGCAGGTGGCCCCAAGACAGGTGGTCCCAAGACAGGTGGCCCCAAGACAGGTGGCCCCAAGGCAGGTGGCCCCAAGGCAGGTGGCCCCAAGGCAGGTGGCCCCAAGGCAGGTGGCCCCAAGGCAGGTGGCCCCAAGACAGGTGGCCCCAAGGCAGGTGGCCCCAAGGCAGGTGGTCCCAAGGCAGGTGGCCCCAAGACAAGTGGCCCCAAGGCAGGTGGCCCCAAGGCAGGTGGCCCCAAGGCAGGTGGCCTCAAGACAAGTGGCCCCAAGATAGGTGGCCCCAAGGCAGGTGGCCCCAAGGCAGGTGGCCCCAAGGCAGGTGGCCCCAAGACAGGTGGCCCCAAGCCAGGTGGCCCCAAGGCAGGTGGCCCCAAGACAGGTGGTCCCAAGGCAGGTGGCCCCAAGACAGGTGGCCCCAAGGCAGGTGGTCCCAAGGCAGGTGGCCCCAAGCCAGGTGGCCCCAAGACAGGTGGCCCCAAGCCAGGTGGCCCCAAGGCAGGTGGCCCCAAGACAGGTGGCCCCAAGGCAGGTGGCCCCAAGGCAGGTGGTCCCAAGGCAGGTGGCCCCAAGACAAGTGGCCCCAAGGCAGGTGGCCCCAAGGCAGGTGGCCCCAAGGCAGGTGGCCCCAAGACAGGTGGCCCCAAGGCAGGTGGCCCCAAGGCAGGTGGCCCCAAGGCAGGTGGCCCCAAGACAAGTGGCCCCAAGGCAGGTGGCCCCAAGGCAGGTGGCCCCAAGGCAGGTGGCCTCAAGACAAGTGGCCCCAAGATAGGTGGCCCCAAGGCAGGTGGCCCCAAGGCAGGTGGCCCCAAGGCAGGTGGCCTCAAGGCAGGTGGCCCCAAGGCAGGTGGCCCCAAGGCAGGTGGCCCCAAGGCAGGTTGCCCCAAGACCGGTGAGAAGAAGAACTGTGTGCAAACCATGTCCCAAAATATTCTAATGAGCCCCCGCCTCAACACTATGAAGTAGCTGGGCTTGATGTGGACTAGCCCATTGGGCTGATGTAGACTTGATGTGGGCTTGGTGTGGGATATCCCATTGGGATGGTGTGGGCTTGGTGTGGGCTTGGTGTGGACTAGCCCATTGGGATGGTGTGGGCTTGATGTGGACTAGCCCTTGGGATGGTGTGGGCTTGGTGTGAACTAGCCCATTGGGATGGTGTGGGCTTGGTGTGGGCTTGATGTGGACTAGCCCATTGGGATGGTGTGGGCTTGGTGTGGGCTTGGTGTGGACTAGCCCATTGGGATGGTGTGGGCTTGGTGTGGGCTTGGTGTGAACTAGCCCATTGGGATGGTGTGGGCTTGGTGTGGACTAGCCCATTGGGATGGTGTGGGCTTGGTGTGAACTAGCCCATTGGGATGGTGTGGGCTTGATGTGGACTAGCCCATTGGGATGGTGTGGGCTTGGTGTGGACTATCCCATTGGGATGGTGTGGGCTTGGTGTGGACTAGCCCATTGGGATGGTGTGGGCTTGGTGTGGACTAGCCCATTGGGATGGTGTGGGCTTGGTGTGGACTAGCCCATTGGGATGGTGTGGGCTTGGTGTGGACTAGCCCATTGGGGTGGTGTGGGCTTGGTGTGGACTAGCCCATTGGGATGGTGTGGGCTTGGTGTGGACTAGCCCATTGGGCTGGTGTGTGCTTGGTGTGGACTAGCCCATTGGGCTGGTGTGTGCTTGGTGTGGACTAGCCCTTTGGGATGGTGTGGGCTTGGTGTGGACTAGCCCATTGGGCTGGTGTGGGCTTGGTGTGGACTAGCCCATTGGGCTGGTGTGGGCTTGGTGTGGACTAGCCCTTTGGGATGGTGTGGGCTTGGTATGGACTAGCCCATTGGGCTGGTGTGGGCTTGGTGTGGGCTTGGTATGGACTAGCCCATTGGGATGGTGTGGGCTTGGTGTGGACTAGCCCATTGGGCTGGTGTGGGCTTGGTGTGGACTAGCCCATTGGGCTGGTGTGGGCTTGGTGTGGACTAGCCCATTGGGCTGGTGTGGTCTTGGTGTGGACTAGCCCATTGGGCTGGTGTGGGCTTGGTGTGGACTAGCCCATTGGGATGGTGTGGGCTTGGTGTGGACTAGCCCATTGGGATGGTGTGGGCTTGGTGTGGACTAGCCCATTGGGATGGTGTGGGCTTGGTGTGGACTAGCCCATTGGGCTGGTGTGGGCTTGGTGTGGACTAGCCCATTGGGATGGTGTGGTCTTGGTGTGGTCTTGGTGTGGACTAGCCCATTGGGATGGTGTGGGCTTGGTGTGGACTAGCACGTTGGGCTGGTGTGGGCTTGGTGTGGACTAGCCCATTGGGATGGTGTGGGCTTGGTGTGGACTAGCCCATTGGGATGGTGTGGGCTTGGTGTGGACTAGCCCATTGGGATGGTGTGGGCTTGGTGTGGACTAGCCCGTGCCCACATGGGGCCAATGGGGTCATGTTTGCTGGGTGATAACTGTATTTTGTTTCAATTAATTGATTCATAAATTCATTCATTTGTTAATATATTCATTCATTCATTCATTCACTTCTCTGAGAAGAGATTTTAAAATACTTTTTGACATTTGCTTGCCTGTGCAGTTACTGTCAGTCCCTCCCTGTGTCCACCAGTAACTCTGTGCAGTACTGTGAACTCTGGCTTCGAGTTATTACAAACATTTTGAGAATGACAATGAGAGAAGAGTGCTGCCAATGTCTGTTCTTAGAAAACCTGCAGTCATTTGCCTCATACGAGGTTCTAATGACAGAATGGGGAAGTGAGAGTTAATTAAAAATAGACGTCTCTCTTTACTTGAATCTTTCTGATCTGGAATGAAACAGGATTCTTGGTTCAGTGAATGTGTCGCTAAATATGCATCTTCAATTAAACCTTATTTATGTCACACCCTGATCTGTTTCACCTGTCTTTGTGATTGTCTCCACCCCCCCTCCAGGTGTCGCCCATCTTCCCCATTATCCCGTATGTATTTATACCTGTGTTCTCTGTTTGTCTGTTGCCAGTTCGTCTTGTTTGTCAAGCCAACCAGCGTTTTTGTGTCAGCTTTTCCCCAGTCTCTCTTCTCTTGTCCTCCTGGTTTTTGACCCTCGCCTGTCCTGACCCTGTACCTGCCCGTCTGACCACTCTGCCTGACCCCTGACCCTGAGCAGGCCTGCTGTCCTGTACTATTGCCTCTTTTGCTGCTATAAACATTGTTACTTTGACACGGTCTGCATCTGGTTCTTACCTTGGGCCCTGATAATTAAATTATATAGATAGAGAGACATGGGTCAGTCAGTATGATTGTATAACCAGATGGGTCAGTCAGTATGATTGTATAACCAGATGGGTCAGTCAGTATGATTGTAGAACCAGATGGATCAGTCAGTAGGATTGTATAACCAGATGGGTCAGTCAGTATGATTGTATAACCAGATGGGTCAGCCAGTATGATTGTATAACCAGATGGGTCAGTCAGTATGATTGTACAACCAGATGGGTCAGTCAGTATGATTGTATAACCAGATGGGTCAGTCAGTATGATTGTATAACAGATGGGTCAGTCAGTATGATTGTATAACAGGTCTTCTGTCATTTTGAATACAGAACATAATGGAATAATTTTTCTAGAATTTCTTGAAAATATATTTTACAGTTAAAGTTAAAGGCTGTTTCTGCTGAGTGTGAAGTTGGTGTGAGTGTGGAGAGAGATACAGACAGTACAGTAGTCTAGTGAAGTTGGTGTGAGTAGAGATACAGAGAGTACAGTAGTCTAGTGAAGTTGGTGTGAGTGTAGAGAGAGATACAGAGAGTACTGTAGTCTAGTGAAGTTGGTGTGAGTGTAGAGAGAGATACAGAGAGTACTGTAGTCTAGTGAAGTTGGTGTGAGTGTGAGTAGAGATACAGAGAGTACTGTAGTCTAGTGAAGTTGGTGTGAGTGTGAGTAGAGATACAGAGAGTACAGTAGTCTAGTGAAGTTGGTGTGAGTGTGAGTAGAGATACAGAGAGTACAGTAGTCTAGTGAAGTAGGTGTGAGTGTGGGGAGAGATACAGAGAGTACTGTAGTCTAGTGAAGTTGGTGTGAGTGTAGAGAGAGATACAGAGAGTACAGTAGTCTAGTGAAGTTGGTGTGAGTGTGGAGAGAGATACAGAGAGTATTGTAGTCTAGTGAAGTTGGTGTGAGTGTGAGTAGAGATACAGAGAGTACTGTAGTCTAGTGAAGTTGGTGTGAGTGTGGAGAGAGATACAGAGAGTACTGTAGTCTAGTGAAGTTGGTGTGAGTGTGAGTAGAGATACAGAGAGTACTGTAGTCTAGTGAAGTTGGTGTGAGTGTGAGTAGAGATACAGAGAGTACTGTAGTCTAGTGAAGTTGGTGTGAGTAGAGATACAGAGAGTACTGTAGTCTAGTGAAGTTGGTGTGAGTGTGGGGAGAGATACAGAGAGTACAGTAGTCTAGTGAAGTTGGTGTGAGTGTGGAGAGAGATACAGAGAGTACAGTAGTCTAGTGAAGTTGGTGTGAGTGTGGGGAGAGATACAGAGAGTACAGTAGTCTAGTGAAGTTGGTGTGAGTAGAGATACAGAGAGTACTGTAGTCTAGTGAAGTTGGTGTGAGTGTGGGGAGAGATACAGAGAGTACAGTAGTCTAGTGAAGTTGGTGTGAGTGTGGAGAGAGATACAGAGAGTACAGTAGTCTAGTGAAGTTGGTGTGAGTGTGAGTAGAGATACAGAGAGTACTGTAGTCTAGTGAAGTTGGTGTGAGTAGAGATACAGAGAGTACAGTAGTCTAGTGAAGTTGGTGTGAGTGTGGGGAGAGATACAGAGAATACAGTAGTCTAGTGAAGTTGGTGTGAGTGTGGAGAGAGATACAGAGAGTACTGTAGTCTAGTGAAGTTGGTGTGAGTAGAGATACAGAGAGTACAGTAGTCTAGTGAAGTTGGTGTGAGTAGAGATACAGAGAGTACTGTAGTCTAGTGAAGTTGGTGTGAGTGTGGGGAGAGATACAGAGAGTACTGTAGTCTAGTGAAGTTGGTGTGAGTAGAGATACAGAGGGTACTGTAGTCTAGTGAAGTTGGTGTGAGTGTGGGGAGAGATACAGAGAGTACTGTAGTCTAGTGAAGTTGGTGTGAGTAGAGATACAGAGAGTACTGTAGTCTAGTGAAGTTGGTGTGAGTGTGGGGAGAGATACAGAGAGTACTGTAGTCTAGTGAAGTTGGTGTGAGTAGAGATACAGACAGTACAGTAGTCTAGTGAAGTTGGTGTGAGTGTGAGTAGAGATACAGAGAGTACTGTAGTCTAGTGAAGTTGGTGTGAGTGTGGGGAGAGATACAGAGAGTACTGTAGTCTAGTGAAGTTGGTGTGAGTGTGGGGAGAGATACAGAGAGTACTGTAGTCTAGTGAAGTTGGTGTGAGTGTGGGGAGAGATACAGAGAGTACTGTAGTCTAGTGAAGTTGGTGTGAGTGTGAGTAGAGATACAGAGAGTACAGTAGTCTAGTGAAGTTGGTGTGAGTGTGAGTAGAGATACAGAGAGTACTGTAGTCTAGTGAAGTTGGTGTGAGTGTGAGTAGAGATACAGAGAGTACTGTAGTCTAGTGAAGTTGGTGTGAGTGTGGGGAGAGATACAGAGAGTACTGTAGTCTAGTGAAGCTGGTGTGAGTGTGGGGAGAGATACAGAGAGTACTGAAATCTAGTGAAGTTGGTGTGAGTAGAGATACAGACAGTACAGTAGTCTAGTGAAGTTGGTGTGAGTAGAGATACAGAGAGTACAGTAGTCTAGTGAAGTTGGTGTGAGTGTGGGGAGAGATACAGAGAATACTGTAGTCTAGTGAAGTTGGTGTGAGTGTGGGGAGAGATACAGAGAGTACTGTAGTCTAGTGAAGTTGGTGTGAGTGTGGAGAGAGATACAGAGAGTACAGTAGTCTAGTGAAGTTGGTGTGAGTGTGAGTAGAGATACAGAGAGTACTGTAGTCTAGTGAAGGTGGTGTGAGTGTGGGGAGGGATACAGAGAGTACTGTAGTCTAGTGAAGGTGGTGTGAGTGTGGGGAGGGATACAGAGAGTACTGTAGTCTTGTCCGGTCCATAACTGCCCATAGTGTGTGTTAACCTGTTTCTGTAGCATGAGGCAGGTTGATGTAGGATACAAGTACACCCCCTGAACAGAACGCTAGTCTGTTGCAGGACCTTACCCCGTTTCCTTTCCTTACCTTACCCCGTCTCCTTACCTTACCCCGTCTCCTTGCCTTACTCCGTCTCCTTACCTTACCCCGTCTCCTTACCTTACCCCGTCTCCTTACCTTACCCCGTCTCCTTACCTTACCCCGTCTCCTTACCTTACCCCGTCTCCTTACCTTACCCCGTCTCCTTACCTTACCCCGTCTCCTTACCCCGTCTCCTTACCCCGTCTCCTTACCTTACCCCGTCTCCTTACCTTACCCCGTCTCCTTACCTTACCCCGTCTCCTTACCTTACCCCGTCTCCTTACCTTACCCCGTCTCCTTACCCCGTCTCCTTACCTTACCCCGTCTCCTTAAACAGACTATCAGCAGTTGAAACAATCACAAAACATTTCCTGTCCTTGTTTAGTTGAAAAGCTAGGGATGGGTCTGGACAAATGTAACTACTCTCAAATTCATAGACAGAGCTACAGATGGAAGGACTGACCATCCATGATGTCAACATTATAGTTTTAACCACGTTCTCAGGATATACAGGGTGTTTTACATTTACTTTGTTTAAACATTGTAGTAAAATAAGTTTATATTCTGGGTTCTGATGGGGTAGGACAGTTCAACTAAACTCAAGAAGCATTTATAAGTTATATTCTTCAAGAATCAATGGGTGTATATCATTCATTTATTAGTTCAATAATGGATATAGGAACTGCAGAATGATTTTGTTCTGACTCGATCAGGGATCAAACCACCAACCTTCCTAACGGAGGGAAGACACAAACCACAATAATCTGAGATTAATTGATAGAAAAAGATTCTATGATTTAATTTCACTATGATGTAAAGGTTAACAGTATTCTACAGGTTTTAAATCAATATGCACATCCTAAAATCTTTTTAAAAGTTGAAAGATTTAAAAGTTGAAAGATACAGTTGATTTCAGGTATTACTTACAGACTAGTTGGTTATGATCTAGAGAACTTAATTTAATCTTATTTTTTCTTGTACTTGATGTAATGTATCATAGTATTTAGTCTACTTTAATAGTCTTCCTTTGATATGCAATTCTCTAGTAAATGTATTCTGAGTATTTCAGAAAATAGCAGCGCTGCTGAACATCCTGGAGGAAGCAGAGTTACACAGAATTGAAGAAGAGGAACCTGAAGGGCAGAATGTTGGTTCTTAGAAAGATATTCAGAGTGAATGAAGGAATAGAGGGGAGATTCCCCCATCAATTGTCAATGGGTCTGATGGACCAGCTCTCTGTATAAAAGACAGGTCAGATCAGACCTCAGACATAGAGCAAGAGCATCAGCTAGACTTCTGACACAGAACCAGACCAGAACATCAGAGACCAGAGCATCAGAGACCAGAGCATCAGAGACCAGAGCATCAGAGACCAGAGCATCAGAGACCAGAGCATCAGAGACCAGAGCATCAGAGACCAGAGCATCAGAGACCAGAGCATCAGAGACCAGAGCATCAGAGACCAGAGCATCAGAGACCAGAGCATCAGAGACCAGAGCATCAGAGACCAGAGCATCAGAGACCAGAGCATCAGAGACCAGAGCATCAGAGACCATCTCAGCCAATACAATCTTCAGCATCTCAACCATCTCTGAACCATGAAGACCCTGACTGCTCTACTCCTCCTGGGACTGCTCTGCTCCCTCCATACGACTTCTGCAGGTGTGTGTGTGTGTGTGTGTGTGTGTGTGTGTGTGTGTGTGTGTGTGTGTGTGTGTGTGTGTGTGTGTGTGTGTGTGTGTGTGTGTGTGTGTGTGTGTGTGTGTGTGTGTGTGTACAGTATGCATATGAGTGCATAGAAAGAAGCACCACATGAGATGCCTTCGTTGACCAGTGAGTGTGATCGTTCTTTGTTTCCAGCTGTCTTGGGGATTTCAGCAATGACTGCCACAGACTGCTGTGTGACGTTCTACCAAAACGTGATCCGTCTTGCTAGAGTGGTTTCAGTTTCTAGAACCCCTAGTAGCTGCCCTCTCCACGCACTGGTGTAAGTTAACCACCACACACACACACACACATGCACACGCACGCACGCACGCACGCACATACACACGCACGCACACACAGATTTCTACTGAACATAACGTGTTCTACATCCTTGGTGGGCGGGTACAAATGTGTTGCGAGGGCTGCATGATTACAACCTCTGTGTTGCTAAGCCTGCATGGTTACAGCCTCTGTGTTGCTAAGCCTGCATGGTTACAGCCTCTGTGTTGCTAAGCCTGCATGATTACAGCCTCTGTGTTGCTAAGCCTGCATGGTTACAGCCTCTGTGTTGCTAAGCCTGCATGATTACAACCTCTGTGTTGCTAAGCCTGCATGGTTACAGCCTCTGTGTTGCTAAGCCTGCATGGTTACAGCCTCTGTGTTGCTAAGCCTGCATGGTTACAACCTCTGTGTTGCTAAGCCTGCATGGTTACAACCTCTGTGTTGCTAAGCCTGCATGGTTACAACCTCTGTGTTGCTAAGCCTGCATGGTTACAAACTCTGTGTTGCTAAGCCTGCATGGTTACAACCTCTGTGTTGCTAAGCCTGCATGGTTACAACCTCTGTGTTGCTAAGCCTGCATGGTTACAACCTCTGTGTTGCTAAGCCTGCATGGTTACAACCTCTGTGTTGCTAAGCCTGCATGGTTACAACCTCTGTGTTGCTAAGCCTGCATGGTTACAACCTCTGCGTTATGAGGGCTGCATGGTTACAACCTCTGTGTTGCTAAGCCTGCATGGTTACAACCTCTGTGTTGCTAAGCCTGCATGGTTACAACCTCTGTGTTGCTAAGCCTGCATGGTTACAACCTCTGTGTTGCTAAGCCTGCATGGTTACAACCTCTGTGTTGCTAAGCCTGCATGGTTACAACCTCTGTGTTGCTAAGCCTGCATGGTTACAACCTCTGTGTTGCTAAGCCTGCATGGTTACAACCTCTGTGTTATGAGGGCTGCATGGTTACAACCTCTGTGTTGCTAAGCCTGCATGGTTACAACCTCTGTGTTGCTAAGCCTGCATGGTTACAACCTCTGTGTTGCTAAGCCTGCATGGTTACAACCTCTGTGTTGCTAAGCCTGCATGGTTACAACCTCTGTGTTGCTAAGCCTGCATGGTTACAACCTCTGTGTTACTAAGCCTGCATGGTTACAACCTCATAGAGGTTCTATATTAATATATACATATAGAGAGAGATGAACCGTAATACATTTAAAATATTCTGGACAGAATGTTGTTATGCTTTGACAGTCCTAATAATGACACAGTGATTCTGAATGTAATTGAACGGTCCGATACTTGTCTTCCTCCATACTCAACCAGTAGGACTGTAGGTACATGCACAATACACACAGAATCCTGTTGCAACATCCATACAGTAGTCTTCCACCTGTGAGTTTGGTGTGTGCTTTGTTTAGTCACCCCTAAATATATGTGTGTTGTTTACTGGTTGCAGGTTTACAACAAAGAAAGAGATTCGATTTTGTGTCGACCCGTCTGAGGCCTGGGTCCGGAGACATGTGACCAAGATTGAGAGCAGATCGTTGTCTCTGCCAGGACAACGATGATGTCATCAACCCCCGCCACCACAAACTAACTGTCAGATCTGTCAAGAAAATAGAATATTATTTGTTGTACATACAGTAATATTATTTCATTCTTATTTATTTACCATACTGTGAAGTTACTTTGTATTTTGAGATGATTTGTTTTGTCAACAAATGTTTGTTTTTTTCAGCAACAAAGCTAAATAATTTCAACATTTTAATAACTTAGTTAATTGTATTCTTATTGTGGTATTCATGCTTTGATTACTAAAGCTTCACATTTTGTGAGGGCGAGTTCTTCACAACTACTTGAGGCGTGCTGCCAGTTACATGGACACATGTTGAGGCGTGCTGCCAGTTACATGGACACATGTTGAGGTGTGCTGCCAGTTACATGGACACATGTTGAGGCGTGCTGCCAGTTACATGGACACATGTTGAGGCGTGCTGCCAGTTACATGGACACATGTTGAGGCGTGCTGCCAGTTACATGGACACATGTTGAGGCGTGCTGCCAGTTACATGGACACATGTTGAGGCGTGCTGCCAGTTACATGGACACATGTTGAGGCGTGCTGCCAGTTACATGGACACATGTTGAGGCGTGCTGCCAGTTACATGGACACATGTTGAGGCGTGCTGCCAGTTACATGGACACATGTTGTCACACCCTGACCTTAGAGAGCCTTTCATATGTCTCTTTTTGGTTTGGTCAGGGTGTGATTTGGGTGGGTATTCTATGTCCTTTATTTCTATGATTTGGTTTTCTATGTTTTGGCCGAGTATGGTTCTCAATCAGGGACAGCTGTCTATCGTTGTCTCTGATTGGGAATCATACTTAGGCAGCTCTTTTTCCCACCTGTGATTGTGGGTAGTTAACTTTGGTAGTGGCACTATAGCCCTGTTTAGCTTCACGTCGTTTCTTTGTTTTCTTGGCGACATTTACTCAAATAAAAGAAAATGTACGCTCACCACGCTGCACCTTGGTCTTCCTTGAACGACGTCCGTGACACACATCAACTATCTCCATAAACTGTCAACCAGCAGATTCAGCATGTCGGTTGTTTCTTCTTTCAGGAAACAGTTCATGTGTTAGAACTCACGGAACTACAGAGAACTCTGTTTCCAAGACAACAGAGGTCAACAGTCAGAAACAGAATAAACAGTTCATGTGTTAGAACTCACGGAACTACAGAGAACTCTGTTTCCAAGACAACAGAGGTCAACAGTCAGAAACAGAATAAACAGTTCATGTGTCAGAACTCACGGAACTACAGAGAACTCTGTTTCCAAGACAACAGAGGTCAACAGTCAGCCACACAGAATAAACTGTTCATGTGTTAGAACTCACGGAACTACAGAGAACTCTGTTTCCAAGACAACAGAGGTCAACAGTCAGCCACACAGAAACAGAATAAACAGTTCATGTGTCAGAACTCACGGAACTACAGAGAACTCTGTTTCCAAGACAACAGAGGTCAACAGTCAGCCACACAGAAACAGAATAAACTGTTCATGTGTTAGAACTCACGGAACTACAGAGAACTCTGTTTCCAAGACAACAGAGGTCAACAGTCAGCCACACAGAAACAGAATAAACAGTTCATGTGTCAGAACTCACGGAACTACAGAGAACTCTGTTTCCAAGACAACAGAGGTCAACAGTTAGCCACACAGAAACAGAATAAACAGTTCATGTGTCAGAACTCACGGAACTACAGAGAACTCTGTTTCCAAGACAACAGAGGTCAACAGTCAGAAACAGAATAAACAGTTCATGTGTTAGAACTCATGGAACTACAGAGAACTCTGTTTCCAAGACAACAGAGGTCAACAGTCAGAAACAGAATAAACAGTTCATGTGTCAGAACTCACGGAACTACAGAGAACTCTGTTTCCAAGACAACAGAGGTCAACAGTCAGCCACACAGAATAAACTGTTCATGTGTTAGAACTCACGGAACTACAGAGAACTCTGTTTCCAAGACAACAGAGGTCAACAGTCAGCCATACAGAAACAGAATAAACAGTTCATGTGTCAGAACTCACGGAACTACAGAGAACTCTGTTTCCAAGACAACAGAGGTCAACAGTCAGCCACACAGAAACATAATAAACAGTTCATGTGTTAGAACTCACGGAACTACAGAGAACTCTGTTTCCAAGACAACAGAGGTCAACAGTCAGCCACACAGAAACAGAATAAACAGTTCATGTGTCAGAACTCACGGAACTACAGAGAACTCTGTTTCCAAGACAACAGAGGTCAACAGTCAGCCACACAGAAACAGAAACAGAATAAACTGTTCATGTGTTAGAACTCACGGAACTACAGAGAACTCTGTTTCCAAGACAACAGAGGTCAACAGTCAGCCACACAGAAACATAATAAACTGTTCAACTCAACTCCAACAAAACTCTTAGATATATGTTTTATTGTCACATACTCCGGATTGGTGAAATGTGTTGTCTTTCACTTTCCCTTCCTCATTTCCAAGCTGTGAACTGTCGCCCCCAACATAACAGGCCTATAATTGTGATCTTTATCCAACAACCTAACAGGTCTATAACTCTGAACTTTATCCAACAACCTAACAGGTCTATAACTCTGTGAACTTAATCCAACAACCTAACAGGTCTATAACTCTGTGAACTTTATCCAACAACCTAACAGGCCTATAATTGTGATCTTTATCCAACAACCTAACAGGCCTATAACTCTGTGAACAGTATCCAACAACCTACCAGGTCTATAACTCTGAACTTTATCCAACAACCTAACAGGTCTATAACTCTGTGATCTTTATCCAACAACCTAACAGGTCTATAACTCTGTGTACTTTATCCAAAAACCTAACAGGTCTATAACTCTGAACTTTATCCAACAACCTAACAGGTCTATAACTCTGTGAACTTTATCCAACAACCTAACAGGTCTATAACTCTGTGAACTTTATCCAACAACCTAACAGGTCTATAACTCTGTGAACTTTATCCAACAACCTAACAGGTCTATAACTCTGAACTTTATCCAAAAACCTAACAGGTCTATAACTCTGTGAACTTTATCCAACCACCTAACAGGTCTATAACTCTGAACTTTATCCAACAACCTAACAGGTCTATAACTCTGTGAACTTTAGCCAACAACTTATTTTGACAACATATTGTGCAAGAATGTTAGAACTCATGCATAATGTACATATGAATGCTGAGCAAGCAATTCTACACAAGTTGTTATCGTCAGCAGTGCAGAAGTGAGTCCTACTTTTGACCAGGGAAGAGTGTCAATTCAGTCCTACACCACCAGGAAGCCTGTCTCTCTGGTGGTTTCTGCTGTTTAAAGTCCTACACCACCAGGAAGCCTGTCTCTCTGGTGGTTTCTGCTGTTTAAAGTCCTACACCACCAGGAAGCCTGTCTCTCTGGTGGTTTCTGCTGTTTAAAGTCCTACACCACCAGGAAGCCTGTCTCTCTCTGGTGGTTTCTGCTGTTTAAAGTCCTACACCACCAGGATGCCTCTCTCTCTCTGGTGGTTTCTGCTGTTTAAAGTCCTACACCACCAGGAAGCCTCTCTCTCTCTGGTGGTTTCTGCTGTTTAAAGTCCTACACCACCAGGAAGCCTGTCTCTCTCTGGTGGTTTCTGCTGTTTAAAGTGCTACACCACCAGGAAGCCTGTCTCTCTGGTGGTTTCTGCTGTTTAAAGTGCTACACCACCAGGAAGCCTGTCTCTCTGGTGGTTTCTGCTGTTTAAAGTCCTACACCACCAGGAAGCCTGTCTCTCTCTGGTGGTTTCTGCTGTTTGAAGTCCTACACCACCAGGATGCCTCTCTCTCTGGTGGTTTCTGCTGTTTAAAGTCCTACACCACCAGGAAGCCTGTCTCTCTCTGGTGGTTTCTGCTGTTTAAAGTCCTACACCACCAGGAAGCCTGTCTCTGGTGGTTTCTGCTGTTTAAAGTCCTACACCACCAGGAAGCCTGTCTCTCTCTGGTGGTTTCTGCTGTTTAAAGTCCTACACCACCAGGATGCCTCCCTCTCTGGTGGTTTCTGCTGTTTAAAGTCCTACACCAGGAAGCCTGTCTCTCTGGTGGTTTCTGCTGTTTAAAGTCCTACACCACCAGGAAGCCTGTCTCTCTCTGGTGTTTTCTGCTGTTTAAAGTCCTACACCACCAGGAAGCCTGTCTCTCTGGTGGTTTCTGCTGTTTAAAGTGCTACACCACCAGGAAGCCTGTCTCTCTGGTGGTTTCTGCTGTTTAAAGTCCTACACAACCAGGAAGCCTCTCTCTCTCTGGTGGTTTCTGCTGTTTAAAGTCCTACACCACCAGGAAGCCTGTCTCTCTCTGGTGGTTTCTGCTGTTTAAAGTCCTACACCACCAGGAAGCCTGTCTCTCTCTGGTGGTTTCTGCTGTTTAAAGTCCTACACCACCAGGAAGCCTGTCTCTCTGGTGGTTTCTGCTGTTTAAAGTCCTACACCACCAGGAAGCCTGTCTCTCTCTGGTGGTTTCTGCTGTTTAAAGTCCTACACCACCAGGAAGCCTGTCTCTCTGGCGGTTTCTGCTGTTTAAAGTCCTACACCACCAGGAAGCCTCTCTCTCTCTGGTGGTTTCTGCTGTTTAAAGTCCTACACCACCAGGAAGCCTGTCTCTCTCTCTGGTGGTTTCTGCTGTTTAAAGTCCTACACCACCAGGAAGCCTGTCTCTCTCTGGTGGTTTCTGCTGTTTAAAGTCCTACACCACCAGGAAGCCTGTCTCTCTGGTGGTTTCTGCTGTTTAAAGTCCTACACCACCAGGAAGCCTGTCTCTCTGGTGGTTTCTGCTGTTTAAAGTGCTACACCACCAGGAAGCCTGTCTCTCTGGTGGTTTCTGCTGTTTAAAGTCCTACACAACCAGGAAGCCTCTCTGTCTCTCTGGTGGTTTCTGCTGTTTAAAGTCTTACACCACCAGGAAGCCTGTCTCTCTCTTTTGGTTTCTGCTGTTTAAAGTCCTACACCACCAGGAAGCCTGTCTCTCTCTGGTGGTTTCTGCTGTTTAAAGTCCTACACCACCAGGAAGCCTCTCTCTCTCTGTTGGTTTCTGCTGTTTAAAGTCCTACACCACCAGGAAGCCTGTCTCTCTGGTGGATTCTGCTGTTTAAAGTCCTACACCACCAGGAAGCCTGTCTCTCTGGTGGTTTCTGCTGTTTAAAGCCCTACACCACCAGGAAGCCTCTCTCTCTCTGTTGGTTTCTGCTGTTTAAAGTCCTACACCACCAGGAAGCCTGTCTCTCTGGTGGTTTCTGCTGTTTAAAGTCCTACACCACCAGGAAGCCTGTCTCTCTGGTGGTTTCTGCTGTTTAAAGCCCTACACCACCAGGATGCCTCTCTCTCTGGTGGTTTCTGCTGTTTAAAGTCCTACACCACCAGGGAGCATGTCTCTCTCTGGTGGTTTCTGCTGTTTAAAGTCCTACACCACCAGGAAGCCTGTCTCTCTGGTGGTTTCTGCTGTTTAAAGTGCTATACCACCAGGAAGCCTGTCTCTCTGGTGGTTTCTGCTGTTTAAAGTGCTACACCACCAGGAAGCCTGTCTCTCTGTTGGTTTCTGCTGTTTAAAGTCCTACACCACCAGGAAGCCTGTCTCTGGTGGTTTCTGCTGTTTAAAGTCCTACACCACCAGGAAGCCTGTCTCTCTGGTGGTTTCTGCTGTTTAAAGTCCTACACCACCAGGATGCCTCTCTCTCTGGTGGTTTCTGCTGTTTAAAGTCCTACACCACCAGGAAGCCTCTCTCTCTCTGTTGGTTTCTGCTGTTTAAAGTCCTACACCACCAGGAAGCCTGTCTCTCTCTGGTGGTTTCTGCTGTTTAAAGTCCTACACAACCAGGAAGCCTCTCTGTCTCTCTGGTGGTTTCTGCTGTTTAATATCTTACACCACCAGGAAGCCAGTCTCTCTCTTTTGGTTTCTGCTGTTTAAAGTCCTACACCACCAGGAAGCCTGTCTCTCTCTGGTGGTTTCTGCTGTTTAAAGTCCTACACCACCAGGAAGCCTCTCTCTCTCTGTTGGTTTCTGCTGTTTAAAGTCCTACACCACCAGGAAGCCTGTCTCTCTGGTTGTTTCTGCTGTTTAAAGTCCTACACCACCAGGAAGCCTGTCTCTCTGGTGGTTTCTGCTGTTTAAAGCCCTACACCACCAGGAAGCCTCTCTCTCTCTGTTGGTTTCTGCTGTTTAAAGTCCTACACCACCAGGAAGCATGTCTCTCTCTGGTGGTTTCTGCTGTTTAAAGTCCTACACCACCAGGATGCCTGTCTCTCTGGTGGTTTCTGCTGTTTAAAGTCCTACACCACCAGGAAGCCTGTCTCTCTGGTGGTTTCTGCTGTTTAAAGTCCTACACCACCAGGAAGCCTCTCTCTCTCTGGTGGTTTCTGCTGTTAGAAGTTCTACACCACCAGGATGCCTCTCTCTCTGGTGGTTTCTGCTGTTTAAAGTCCTACACCACCAGGAAGCCTGTCTCTCTCTCTGGGGGGTTCTGCTGTTTAAAGTCCTACACCACCAGGAAGCCTGTCTCTCTGGTGGTTTCTGCTGTTTAAAGTCCTACACCACCAGGAAGCCTGTCTCTCTGGTGGTTTCTGCTGTTTAAAGTCCTACACCACCAGGAAGCCTCTCTCTCTCTGGTGGTTTCTGCTGTTTAAAGTCCTACACCACCAGGAAGCCTCTCTCTCTGGTGGTTTCTGCTGTTTAAAGTCCTACACCACCAGGAAGCCTCTCTCTCTCCGGTGGTTTCTGCTGTTTAAAGTGCTACACCACCAGGAAGCCTGTCTCTCTGGTGGTTTCTGCTGTTTAAAGTGCTACACCACCAGGAAGCCTGTCTCTCTGGTGGTTTCTGCTGTTTAAAGTCCTACACCACCAGGAAGCCTCTCTCTCTCTGGTGGTTTCTGCTGTTTAAAGTCCTACACCACCAGGAAGCCTCTGTCTCTCTGGTGGTTTCTGCTGTTTAAAGTGCTACACCACCAGGAAGCCTGTCTCTCTGGTGGTTTCTGCTGTTTAAAGTCCTACACCACCAGGATGCCTCTCTCTCTGGTGGTTTCTGCTGTTTAAAGTCCTACACCACCAGGAAGCCTCTCTCTGGTGGTGTCTGCTGTTTAAAGTCCTACACCACCAGGAAGCCTCTCTGTCTCTCTGGTGGTTTCTGCTGTTTAAAGTCCTACACCACCAGGAAGCCTGTCTCTCTGGTGGTTTCTGCTGTTTAAAGTCCTACACCACCAGGAAGCCTCTCTCTCTCTGGTGGTTTCTGCTGTTTAAAGTCCTACACCACCAGGATGCCTCTCTCTCTGGTGGTTTCTGCTGTTTAAAGTCCTACACCACCAGGAAGCCTGTCTCTCTCTCTGGGGGGTTCTGTTGTTTAAAGTCCTACACCACCAGGAAGCCTGTCTCTCTGGTGGTTTCTGCTGTTTAAAGTCCTACACCACCAGGAAGCCTGTCTCTCTGGTGGTTTCTGCTGTTTAA
Source organism: Salvelinus fontinalis (assembly GCF_029448725.1). Classification (NCBI taxonomy): domain Eukaryota; kingdom Metazoa; phylum Chordata; class Actinopteri; order Salmoniformes; family Salmonidae; genus Salvelinus; species Salvelinus fontinalis. Next base: position 38,836 of record NW_026600695.1, on the reverse strand, counting down.
AGTCCTACACCACCAGGAAGCCTGTCTCTCTGGTGGTTTCTGCTGTTTAAAGTCCTACCCCACCAGGAAGCCTGTCTCTCTGGTGGTTTCTGCTGTTTAAAGTCCTACACCACCAGGAAGCCTCTCTCTCTGGTGGTTTCTGTCACAACGACCCCCAGCAGCTGCCCTCGTAAATCTCTGCTGTAAGTAGCATACAATGTACCTGGACTATATACTCAACACAACAAGATGGGCTGCTTTCTGAATTGACCCAGAGACACCAAAACATCCCATTCAACAGTAATAATGTCCTCAAGCAGCTTCCTGAATTGACCCAGAGACACCAAAACATCACATTTTGAATATTGTTCCACAAATACAGTGAAAAAAACCTAAAAGCTGGTTTACCTGACTCAGTACAGACAGAAGGAATTTCCCAGACTTATCCAGTCATGTCTAGAGGTTAGTAATGATGTTAGGTACAGTGGGAGTTGTTTGTAAAAGGGCTTTATGAATGAAAACACAGCAACGTATCAACCTACCTGATATCAAGAGACGACCAACCAACTTTACGGTAGAGAATGTGGTGATGAGCACTAAAACTAGTCGACCCGCGTAATAAAGCGCGGTGCGCTATGATAAACTGCATCTAAAGGCTTCAATGAGGTGGCAGCTGCGTTAGTATAGATGATGTCGTCATAGTTTCGGACCGATATAGGAACGTAGACTGAATGATCTGCTTTCTACTATTTAGCGAGAGGCAGGACCCGTTTCTATAGAAGAAGCCCATTTTAATTCTCAGCTAACTCATCAATATGCTTTATAGAAGACAGCTTTTCATCTATCCAGACGCCCAGATATTTCTAAGCAGATACACCATCAATATGAAGAACCATCCAAAGTACATTATGCTGAAATCATCGTAGTTGTTTTTATGAGCTCTGGAGAACAACATGTACTTAGTTTGACCTGCATTCAATACTCATTTCAGGTCAATTCAGTTTTTCTGTGATACAATGAAGACTGTAGTTCAGATAGAGTCTGGTCAACGTTGGGGTCTAATAGCAGACACAACAGTATCATAATACAATGAAGACAGACTAGTTCAGATAGAGTCTGGTCAACGTTGGGGGTCTAATAGCAGATACAACAGTATCATAATACAAGACAGACTGTAGTTCAGATAGAGTCTGGTCAACGTTGGGGTCTAATAGCAGACACAACAGTATCATAATACAATGAAGACAGACTAGTTCAGATAGAGTCTGGTCAACGTTGGGGTCTAATAGCAGATACAACAGTATCATAATACAATGAAGACTGTAGTTCAGATAGAGTCTGTGTCAAGTTTTGACCTCTTTCTTGTGCAATTCCCCACTTGAAAAGGACAATCCCTCCACGTGAAGATTTTATCTGGAGGGATTGTCCTTTTCAAGTGGGGAATTGCACAAGAAAGAGGTCAAAACTTGACAGTGAAAAACCGGCTGTCTTTCACAGTTTTGTGGAGGGCTTGGACTTGCACAGTCACCTTGATCACAAAGATGAAGTTTCCTTGGTCTTGTGGTTTTATAAATGCTCCTTTCACTGCGGTCTAAAGACAACAGCAGAACCAGGTGCTGGCACGCCCAGATTGCCTGGAAGATTTGTTCCACCTGGTTCACCACTGATTGAAGGAGGAGGAGTTTCACCACTGAGAAGCTCCCAGGCAGTTTGACAGCACACCTCCCACTCAATCTTCCCACGGGAACCGATGGAAAGATTGTAAATCAGCACCTACATACTGCCGGTCAGCTCCGAGTTTGATCCTCAACTGGTAGCAAGACAATCAGGCGTCGAACCTCTCTGTGCAGGACTGTGGTTTGCGTAGTTTCTTTCATGACTTTGACCGATGGCCGGTTTAGTGCGGGTTTTGTGACAGGAAGGCAGGTGCTTTGGACCACTTTGACGTTCACGTCTCGAACAATGGCCTTAGCATCTGGATTAACGCTCACCACCCGTCCTAGCTTGAATTGGCCCCTCATTGCATTTTGGTCACACAACCAGACATTATCTCCGACATCAACGTTGCGATATGAAGTGTGCCATTTACTTCTCAGAAATAAGTTTGTGCCGGCAAGCTGGCTCCAAGACCTCCAGAATTTGTTGACCTGGTTCTGCATCTCTCTGAGTCTCTTGTAAGGGTAGTTCGCAAAGTCAAATGTTCTGATCTCACCGCTTGGAGAGGCCCAGCCCAGGAGAAGTGTTTTGGGTGACACATACTGCACGCTTTCTTCATGGCTCTGCACCCTGGCATCTATTGGGCATTCGTTGGCAAGGTTTGCAGCAAGTTGTAGTGTTGTCTGAAGCTCGCTGTAGCTAAGGCCAGTGTTGTTGCCCAGGCTCTGCAGTGCCTTCTTGAGAATGCGAACAGCGGCTTCAGCAGCCCCATTGCGGTGAGGTGAGTCAGCTGGGTGAATTGTCCACTCCCATTTGGTACCTTTTTGAGCCGACATCTCTTCTATTGAAGTCCTATTCTGAGCATCCAGGAACTGGTAAAGCTCTCTTAGGATAGGTTTGGCGCCAATGAAGTTTGTCCCCGGGTCGGACCAGATCTTTCTTGGGTGGCCTCTAATTGCAGTAAAGCGTTGGTAAGCCATCAAGAAGCTCTCTGTCGACATTGTGTTGACCAGGTCTGCATGAATTGCCCTGCTGGCCATACAGCTGAAGACGACACCCCACACTTTCATTGCGACCCGTTTCTTGATGTCATCTTTGACAAGGTATGGTCCGAAGAGGTCGACTGTAGTGAACTCGAACGGAGCTGCAGGTGTGGCTCTTTCAGCAGGTAAGTCAGCCATTACCTGTTCGCACCTTCTTGCTCTTGACTTTTTGCAGAAAAGGCAGTTATCCACTACTTTTTGGGAAATTTTTCTTCCTTGGATGACCCAGGCTTTCCTCCTCTTTCTCAGCAGGGTTGCAGCCACACCTTCATGACCCTCATCGTGCGCCTCCCGTGCCAATAAAGTAGAGACCCATGCATTGAAAGGCAGAAGGGGAACTGCAGCGCCATCCTCCCTGAAGCCATGGATTCTCCCACCGCAGACTAGTAACCCAGATTCTGGCTCTCTGTACACAACCAAGCGGTCCGTAGTGGTAGTTGGGAACGTCACCCCCTCTTGAGCAGCAAGATAGATGTCTCTTATTGCCTCTTGACGTTCTGTGGCGGTGATAACTCCTTTTGTGGGAACCGCCTCCCACTTTGGGGTCTCGATGGACTTTGTTGCAGATCTAAACTTTTTTGGCGGCTCTCCAGATAAAAGCAACAGTCTTGATTAGATACTTTAGGCTACTAAAGCGCCTCTCATCCACCAAGTTTAGGACAGCTGCACCAGCAGGAAATCGTCCCACCAGACTTGGAAGACTTCTTTTCGCTTGGGCTCTGGTGAGTGCTGCCACAAATGACCTCTTTTGCATATTGTTAATGCTCTCTCGAGCTGTCACAGACAAATCTTTTGAGGACATAATTGGCCACTCGCTCTCTGGAAGATACAGAAACTCTGGCCCTTGCTGCCACTAAGAATGGGCATCAAGTTCCTTTGGCCCAGCTCCTCGAGTGATAATGTCGGCTATGTTGAGTGGTCCAGAGATCCACCACCAGTCCTGTAGCCGTGTCCTCTCTTGGATCTCTCCAATTCTATTAGCGAAGAAAGTCTGAAATCCATAGCTTTCTCGCTGGATAGCTCCAAGAACAGTCTGACTGTCTAACAAATGGTACCACCTTTTTATCTGGATCTGGGTATGCTGTTCAAAGTACTTTTTCAGGCGGCTTGCAAAGAGTGCACCGCAAAGTTCTGCTTTGACTGCATCCCCCTTCTGGTCTAGTGGTGTCAGCTTTGCTTTTGACTCCACTAGTCGAATTGTTAATTGTTTGTTGCAGTTCCACCGCAGGTAGAGGACAGCACCATAGGAGCTTTCACTGCCATCTGAAAAAGTGACAGCGACTGGTTCAGTTGTTGCCTTTGGTAGAGTAAGAGCTCTTGGGAACATTACTTTGCTTAGCTGGACGTACTCCTCAAAAATTCCAATTGCATCTTTGCGGAGCTCATCCGACAGGGGAAGGTCCCATGTGTCCTTGACCATGCTGCCCTTTGATTTTGCCTCTTGGAATGCCCTTCGGACCAAGATAGCCCCTCTTTGCTTTGATGGCGTTGTCAGGCCAACTGGGTCGTACAAACCAGCAACTTGACTCAGCAGTTCACGTCTTGTCAGCGGGTCTGGTGTCTGTGCTCGTACTTCTTCTAGCAGTAAGTCTTGCCCAAGTGTCATCTTTTTCTTCCGCCTGGAGAAGTTGACCCTCACCATGACATGCAACATGTCTTCATCCACAATGTAGCCGAGACCGAGCGCCTTGTTCTCTTCCTCCTTAAGCTGATTTGGCAGGACAACAATATTTGGTGATGCCTTTTCTCTTTCTCCTTTATTTTTGCCTGAAAAGACCCAAGGCTTCAGTGCAAACCCTCCTGCTTTTAGAATCAGCTCCACATTCTTTGTGATGACTTCGAGTTTTTCACGGCAGTTGTGGGATGTCAAGATGTCATCGACGTAGCTGTGTAATACTTGGCATTCATCTGTGAGGTGGCTGAATTGAGGCAGGTTAGCCGTCTCCCTCATGGCCAGTTGTGCTATGCACCCTGCTGGCTTGTCCCCAATATTCACTCTGGTTATGGCGTATTGTTCCACCTCATCGCCCTCTGAATCCCGCCACAAGAACCGGTGTAGATGGACTTCCCTCTCCTCGAGCCACACAGAATTGTACATTTTTCTGACGTCTCCTAAAGCGGCGTAGGAGCCTTGGCGGACCTTGAGGAGGACAGCTCGAATCGGATTGAGAACGTCAGGGCCTTTCATCAGAAGGTCATTGAGACTTTGGCCTTTGTACTTCTGACTGCTGTTCCAGACAAGTCTTACCGGAGTTGTAACAGAGTGGGGGTTCGGTGCGATAAGATGACTAATATACCAGACAGGTCCATTCCAGTTGGTTAGATCCTCTTTGGTCAGCTTTCTTGCAGCCCGGCGGTCAACCATTTCGTGGACTTGAGCACCATAGGCTTTTTTCCACTGCGGTTCTTTGGCGAGCTGTCTCTCTGTTCTGAGAAAGGTTGCCTCTACTGCTTTTATGTTGTTTGGCAATGTAGATGGGTCAAAGAGCCATGGATACCTTGCATGCCAGTGTGGACTATCACTGTGGTCATCAGCACCAACATAAGTCAGACCACCCTTAACAACTTCCAGCTCCCTTTCTTCAGCCAGAGTCATTTCTTTGCCACCAAGTTGACAACTGCCGCAGCGACATCCTCCACATTTTGGGGTGCAGGGGGCGCCAATGCTATCCCATCTCCACCAATCAATAAAATCCCGAGTGGAAATAGCAGAACAAGAAGACCTGATGGTAGGTTTGGCGCAGATATGTTCTTCATACATCAATGCTGCTGTTCTCATGGATCTGGCGAAGTGCGCTCTGGACTGGTGTGCTGTAACTGTAGCCTCTTCAAACAGACCAGGGTGTGTCCCTGCAATTGTCTTTCCCAATGGCCCATCCCATAGTACAAGGTCCCCAACGGTGCGTATTTTCTGTGGGACCAGTCGCCCTTCCTTATGGCTTATCAAAAACTGTATTTGTCTTGGCCTAACAAGTTCATTTTGGGGGACATCTGGGAATAATTTTTGGAGTCTTTTGGCTGTCACATGTTTGTGAATCTCTGCAATGCTGTCCAAACCATAGCAGAGGAGTTGGTGGGATCTGACATTGCCTTGCTCTGTGCGGACCCGGATCTTTAGGAGGTACCGTTTTGTGGTGACTTGAACTTTCATTCCTCCCACACCATGGACAACAAGGGTTATGGCTTCACTCCTAAGGTTCAAACGATCAGCTGCATCATGAGTTATATAGTTTGTATCCGATGCCAGGTCGATCAAAGTCCCAACTTTTTGTCCTGCATTGGCCGTGACCTCTAAGAGCATCATGATGACTGGCCACTCCACTATTCCATTCTCTGCTAGAAGACTGGGTTGGTTGGACACAAGAGAGGTTCTGGCTATAGTGTTGCAAAAGGCATTGCAACACTTCTCTGCAAGTTCAGGTGAGAGTCTTTTAATGAACTCTTCTTGGGCTTGGGTATAGCGCTCTCTTGTGTTACCTCCCACTTTGCTGTTATTGGACCTCTGGACGACATTCCCTTTGGATGTACCAGCTCTCGGGCAGAGGTAATAGTGGTGTTCTGCAGCACGCTGTTCTATGCAGTCTGGCCTCCTGCACAGAAACTCTGATTTACAATAGTCACCTTCCTTGATGAGCAGAATCAGTACACTTTTATCCAAATTTGCATTTTAGCCAAACACATTCAAAATACCACTAGTCTAAAAAATCTTTGGCTAAAAAATGTAAGATTTGTCTGCTTAAAACTACTGATTAGAAAATAAATGTAATTTTTTGCTACTAGAGGTATTTTGAATGTGTTTGGCTAAAATGCAAATTTGGATAAAAGTGTACTGATTCTGCTCATTTGATTAAAAATGGTGGGTTTCTATTTTGGGAAACATTTGCTTAACAGTGGAAACCTTGTATTTGATAATGGCAGAAATGTGTTTCTGAGGTGAATGTGGATAATTTTGTGTATTTAATTAGGCTGTCAACTCAAATAATCACTTGTATTTGTCATCTCTTTTTTTGAGGTTTTTCACCTGTTTACTGCCAACCAAAGAATGGTAAATAAAAGACAAACAACTGATTCTATGGCTGTTTATTGAGTGAAATCCAGTTAAAATCTTCACGTGGAGGGATTGTCCTTTTCAAGTGGGGAATTGCACAAGAAAGAGGTCAAAACTTGACAGTCTGGTCAACGTGGGGGTCTAATAGCAGACACAACAGTATCATAATACAAGACAGACTGTAGTTCAGATAGAGCCTGGTCAACGTTGGGGTCTAATAGCAGACACAACAGTATCATAATACAAGACAGACTGTAGTTCAGATAGAGTCTGGTCAACGTTGGGGTCTAATAGCAGACACAACAGTATCATAATACAATGAAGACAGACTAGTTCAGATAGAGTCTGGTCAACGTTGGGGGTCTAATAGCAGACACAACAGTATCATAATACAATGAAGACTGTAGTTCAGATAGAGTCTGTGTCAACGTTGGGGTCTAATAGCAGACACAACAGTATCATAATACAATGAAGACAGACTAGTTCAGATAGAGTCTGGTCAACGTTGGGGTCTAATAGCAGATACAACAGTATCATAATACAAGACAGACTAGTTCAGATAGAGTCTGGTCAACGTTGGGGTCTAATAGCAGACACAACAGTATCATAATACAATACAGACTAGTTCAGATAGAGTCTGTGTCAACGTTGGGGGTCTAATAGCAGACACAACAGTATCATAATACAAGACAGACTAGTTCAGATAGAGTCTGGTCAACGTTGGGGTCTAATAGCAGATACAACAGTATCAGACACAACAGTATCAACGGCATACAAGTGTAGGTTACGGTTTGTTTTACAGACAGGTCGATATTTTTGATACAAACAGTCAAAAGTACAGAATCCAGAATCGACCCCTGCGGGACACCTTTCTGATTTAACATCATCAGTAAATACACATTGAGCTCTATCTGTCAAGTCATGTTTAAACCAGTTACATGCAGCCTGGTCTAAGCCGACTGAGGAAAGAAGCAGTGAGTGATGAACAGTATAAAATATTCTACTAATCTATACTAGCCTACTTATATTGATTAATCGCTACATGAAATTAAATTAACCAAAATGTGAAATCATACACAAACCAATATTATTTTATAAACTTAACTCTGAAATAAAACTCATTTTAAGGATCTTTCTATTCTATGCAGAGTGATTGTAGTAAGTTCCATAGCTTACATTTTGTTGATTGAAGTATTATGATGTTAAAGGGGCAGTACAGTGAAAAAACGTGATTGTCCTATTTTTTTTTTAAAAAGAAGAAGATATTTCCACACTATGAGGTCGAAATAACACTCTGAAATTGAGAACATTACGATAATGCATTTTTTAGCGTAGGCTTTTTGGAGAGAAAAAAAAAATTGCCTTGTTCAGCGGGGATGGAGTTATTGGCTCACAGCATGACATCACAATCTTATTATTATGACCGATGACCAGTCATCTTTTAATTCCATATATATCCTCCTAGTTTGAAGGGGTAAGCATGGTAGGCTCTAGACTATAGTCTAGAGGATCCTATTCTCCAGTATATTAAAATGTGTATTGGCAGAGCCACACAATCAGATTGAGCATTTCAATGGCAAAAGGAGTCTCAGGAAAATAAATGATAAATTAAAAAATATATGAAATAAACACACAATGATATATTAGACAAAGTTATTTAAACATTTAATTTAAAAGACTGCATGGGGGCTTTATTGAAGACGTTTGGATGGGAAGGCTTCTGAGGACAGTTTAACCAGAGGCCTGTTGACTGATAGACAGAAATACCCAGAGCCTTACAGTGATTTCGGAAAGTATTCAGACCCCTTGACTTTTTCCACATTTTGTTACGTTACAGCCTTATTCTAAAATGGATTGAATTGTTTTTTTCCCCTCATCAATCTACACACAATACCCCATAATGACAAAGTAAAAACAGGTTTAGAATTTTTTTTCTCATTAATAAAAAAAGAAAAACTGAAATACCACATTTACATAAGTATTCAGACCCTTTACTCAGTACTTTGGTGAAGAACCTTATGCTGCGATTACAGCGTTGAGTCTTCTTGGGTATGACGCTACAACCTTCTCCCCCGATTGCTCAGTTTGGCCGGGCGGTCAGCTCTAGGAAGAGTTTTGGTGGTTCCAAACTTCTTCCATTTAAGAATGAAGGAGGCCACTGTGTTCTTGGGGACCTTCAATGCTGCAGATAGTTTTTGTACCATTCCCCAGATCTGTGTCTCGACAAAATCCTGTCTCGGAGCTCTACGGACAATTCCTTCGACCTCATGGCTTGCTTTTGACTCTGACATGCACTGTCAACTGTGGGACCTTATATAGACAGGTGTGTGCCTTCCCAAATCATGTCCAATCAATTGACTTTACCACAGGTGGACTCAAATCAAGTTGTAGAAACATCTCAAGGATGATCAATGGAAACAGGATGCACCTGAGCTCAATTTCAAGTCTCATAGCAAAGGGTCTGAATACTTATGTAAATAAGGTATTTCTGTTTTTTGATAAATTTGCAAAGATTTTTTTTAAACGGTTTTTGATTTGTCATGGGGTATCATGTGTACGTAGATTGCTGAGATTTTTGTTGTTGTCATTTAATCCATTTTATAATACGGCTGTAACGTAAAACATTCTGGAAAAAGTCATGGGGTCTGAATACTTCCCGAAGGTACTGTATATCTCAATATATGGATTTCACTATAAGGACTCTAACCGTTATAATTATATGGGGCTTATGTGAATCTCGGGGAACGTAGCCTACGTGCTCCTCACTGCTCGGTTGCCTCCGAGATATGCCACGTGCGTAAGGACGCAGGATAGCTGCACGCACTGCGCATGGCACCTTCTAGTTCATCAGCTGTGCCAAGGCGTCATATCTTCCAACACAGTCCGAACTTCCTCGCATGCCTCTCCGGGCGGCCCATCCACTATAGCTGCTCATATCCAATGAGCATTTTTCACCGGGCGCCACCGGAAACCTTCCCGCGGCTCATTGTGGAGAGCACAAGCAGAGCTGGGCGTCATGAATTAAAGAAAAGCCTGCATTTACAAATCTGATCACCAAACCCCGCTGCAAGGTAAAAACATTTATGAATACGATTATTGGAATTCTGGTTATTGTCTTGTTCCATTCATCCTCGATTTATTATCTGATTCTGGAGATCAGATCAGAAGAAAACTACACATGTTGATAGAAAACCGTTATTTGTCGATTCATCCTTTACTGTCACTGAATACAATATAGTGACAATTATGGCTATTGGCATGACTATAATAATAATACGGTGTCATAAAAACGGTTTGCTGTACTCTACAACAGACTATTTGTTCCATTACATTACGACAATGTCACAATAACGGAGAGATATCCTGCAAATTTGTATGCAATACACTTTGGTGGTCCAAATGGATATGAAACCTCAATACAATACACAGCAGAAGTCGCGATCGCCTTGTGTAAATATAGGCTACATATGTAGTAGGCTAAACATCGATATGATTCGGATCTTTTGTTTTTGTTTGAAGTCATTACTAGTCCCATATATGGGATGACTAGAACCCGTCCCGCCGTCCCGACCACCTAGTTTCGTATTCAGCAGCACAGTAACCCCGCCCCTGACCGAGCCCTGTCTATGTTGCAGGCAGGCCGATTCAAACCGGAGGTATACTTGCGCAATCAGACCGTTGGACATGTGTGTGTCCCTGTCCAGATGGCTCCGAGGACATTCATGGATTCATGTAATCCAGTTAAAGTAGTGGCACACATGTTTTTGAACTTGTTATCACCTGTTCCTGACACAAGCACTGACTGCATTAAAAGGTCATACCAATCAATGGGTAATTTGTGACCATAAAGCTGACCATCTTGTGTTTGCAGTGTGGTGTGGTTGGACCAGCGGCAGCGAAGCTGTTGCATCGGAGATGGTTTTGGACCCGGGTGAGGACTGTATGGATCGGACAGACGTCGACGGGGTCGGAGGGAGCAGCAGCACCACAGACCTGACGGGTCCAGAACCAAGACCGGACCCTCGCAAAACCACCACAACCGACAGCACCGGACTAGAAAACACCAGCCCAGAGCCTCCCAAAACCACCACCAACAGCACCAGACTAGAAAACACCAGCCCAGAGCCTCCCAAAACCAACAGCAGCAGACTAGAAAACACCAGCCCAGAGCCTCCCAAAACCAACACCAACAGCACCAGACTAGAAAACACCAGCCCAGAGCCTCCCAAAACCAACAGCACCAGACTAGAAAACACCAGCCCAGAGCCTCCCAAAACCAACAGCAACAGACTAGAAAACACCAGCCCAGAGCCTCCCAAAACCAACAGCACCGGACTAGAAAACACCAAATCGGATGCCCCCAAAACCAACACCAACAGCACCGGACTAGAAAACACCAGCCCAGAGCCTCCCAAAACCACCACCAACAGCACCACCACTAGAACAGAAGAGATCAGACCTGACACTACCAAAACCACCAAAAGAACAGAGGAACCAACAGCGGACCCTCCCACCACCACCAACACTAGGCTCCACGCCAGGACAAGCAGTGTCACCAAGAGGGAGCGGGTATCCAACTCTCACAATGGACCCCAGCCTCAACATCAGTCGTTGGTGGCAGATGTCAGCCTTACCCCCAGCCCTGGGGCCAGTGTTGGCTCCTCTACCAACTCCTCTCACTCAGTCTTGCCATACGATGGACCGGTAGTCTCTCTGAGGCGGGACGTCACCATGGCAACGGCCTCGTCTCGGAATAAGGCGGCGACCAGACCCACTCTCCGCCGGCCCCTCAGCCTGGATGTGACGCCCCTGCGCCTCCGTGGCTCCGAGCCAGCGCTGGACCGCAGGGTCCTACAGCCCCCCTGGCGCAGCGCTGGTGGTCCCTCCACTGCCCCCTCACCCCCAGCACGCTCCCTCACCAGCCCCAGCCTGGGCCCCGGAGGCTGGATGCGCCGCAGCGAGAGCACCTGTACCGTCAACAACTCCTCAATGGGCCTCCGGGCCACCAGGGGGCGTATGCGTCCAGCCACCTCCCTTCCCCACATTGCCCGGGGGTTTGGAGGGGCCTCCCCGCTGCCCTTGCCCTCCACACCGCGAGGCCCCTGTCTCCTTGTGGCCCTAAGACCCATTAACCTAGACCAGGAGAGGCAGGCCTTCTTCCAGTCTGACTATAAATACGACCCCCAGTTTGAGTACTCGACCCCGGAGCCCAGCACTGTGCTGGAGAAATACAGAGATGGATCTGACCTCTTCCTCACACAGGTAGGCCTCTCTGTCTGGCAAAGATATTAAATGATATTAAATGAGATTACCCACTCTGGGGATTTCTGCATTTTTAGTTATTATGTTTGTTTTGTGGCAAATTAACTTGAAATGTCTTCCTCCTGACATATTGTATCTTAATAAACTCTCTCTCTCTGGATGTTTCTCTCTCTCTCTCTGTCTCTCTCTCTCTCTGTCTGTCTCTCTCTCTCTCTCTATCTCTCTCTCTCTCTCTCTCTCTCTCTCTCTGTCTCTCTCTCTCTGGGTGTTTCTCTCTCTGTCTCTCAATTTTAATTTATTGGCATGGGAAACGTATGTTTACATTGCCAAAGCAAATGCCACAGTAAACATTACACTCACAGAAGTTCCAAAATAATAAAGACATTTCAAATGTCATATTGTATATATACAGTGTTGTAATGATGTGCAAATAGTTAAAGTACAAAAGGGAAAATAAATATGGGTTGTATTGACAATGGTGTTTGTTCTTCACTGGTTGCCCTTTTCTTGTGGCAACAGGTCACAAATCTTGCTGCTGTGATGTCACACTGTGGTATTTCACCCAGTAGATATGCGAGTTAATCAAAATTGGATTTGTTTTCGAATCCTTTGTTGATCTGTGTAATCTGAGGGAAATATGTGTCTCTAATATGGTCATACATTGGGCAGGAGGTTAGAAAGTGCAGCTCAGTTTCCACCTCATTTTGTGAGCAGTGAGCACATAGCCTGTCTTCTCTTGAGAGCCATGTCTGCCTACGGCTGCCTTTCTCAATAGCAAGGCTCTGCTCACTGAGTCTGTACATAGTCAAAGCTTTCCTTAAGTTTGGGTCAGTCACAGTGGTCAGGTATTCTGCCACTGTGTACTCTCTGTTTAGGGCCAAATAACATTCTAGTTTGCTCTGTTTTTTTGTTAATTCTTTCCAATGTGTCAAGTAATTATCTTTTTGTTTTCTCATGATTTGAATGGGTCTAATTGTATTGCTGTCCTGGGGCTCTGTGGGGTCTGTTTGTGAACAAAACTCTCTCTCTCTCTCTCTTGGTGTTTCTCTCTCTCTCTGTCTCTCTTTCTCTCTGTCTCTCTGGGTGTTTCTCTCTCTCTCTCTGTCTCTCTTTCTCTCTGTCTCTCTGGGTGTTTCTCTCTCTCTCCTAACTCTCTCTCTCTCTCTCTCTCTCTCTCTCTCTCTCTCTCTCTCTCTCTCTCTCTCTCTCTCTCTCTCTCTCTCTCTCTCTCTCTATCTATCTATCTATCTATCTATCTATCTATCTATCTATCTATCTATCTATCTATACAGGCTGTTGGGATTATGGAGTGTATTCTGAGGAAGTTTGGTAACTATGAGAACTTTGAGGAAGTGACAGGAGGAAGTATTTTACCAAAGAGTCGAGTCTGGGCTGCTGCACGCAAGTACCTGCAGAAGGAGAACTGTGTAGGAGAGGTGAGTGAGGTTCCTTTTAACATGAGTCTTCAATATTCCCAGGTAAGAAGTTTTAGGTTGTAGTTATTATAGGACTTATAGGACTATTTCTCTCTATACCATTTGTATTTCATATACCTTTGACTATTGGATGTTCTAATAGGTACTTTAGTATTGCCAGCCTAATCTCGGGAGTTGATAGGCTTGAAGTCATAAACAGCACAAAGCTTGAAGCACAGCGAAGAGCTACTGGCAAATGCAGGAAAGTGCTGTTTGAATGAATGCTTACGAGACTGCTGCTGCCTACCACCACTCAGTCAGACTGCTCTATCAAATATCAAATCATAGACTTAATTATAATATAATAACACACAGAAATACGAGCCTTAGGTCATTAATATGGTCAAATCCGGAAACTATCATTTCGAAAACAAAATGTTTATTCTATCAGTGAAATACGGAACGGTTCCGTATTTTATCTAACGGGTGGCATCCCTAAGTCTAAATATTGCTGTTACATTGTACAACCTTCAATGTTATGTCGTAATTATGTACAATTCTGGCAAATTAATTACGGTCTTTGTTAGGAGGAAATGGTCTTCACACAGTTCGCAACGAGCCAGGCGGCCCAAACTGCTGCATATACCCTGACTCTGCTTGCACGGAACGCAGGAGACGTGACACAATTTCCATAGTTAAACGAAATTCATGTTAGCAGGCAATATTAATTAAATATGCAGGTTTAAAAATATTTACTTGTGAATTGATTTTAAGAAAGGCGTTGATGTTTATGGTTAGGTACATTGGTGCAGCGACGATGCTTTTTTCGCGAATGCGCTTGTTAAATCACCCGTTTGGCGAAGAAGGCTGTGATTCAATGATAAATTAACAGGCACCGCATCGATTATATGCAACACAGGACACGCTAGATAAACTAGTAATATCATCAACCATGTGTAGTTAACTTGTGATTATGTTAAGATTTATTGTTTTTTATAAGTTTAATGCTAGCTAGCACCTTACCTTGGCTCCTTGCTGCACTCGCATAACAGGTAGTCAGCCTGCCAAGCAGTCTCTTCATGGAGTGCAATGTAATCGGCCATGATCGTAGTCCAAAAATGCCGATTACCGATTGAAATCGGCCATTCCGATTAATCGGTCGACCTCTACTAGGGGGTGGTGGTGTGTCTGATGATGATGAAGAGTAGGGTGTTAACTTTGACTAGATGGTGGCGGTCTGTGTGATGATGATGAAGAGTATGGTGATAACTTTGTCTAGGTGGTGGTGGTCTGTGTGATGATGATGAAGAGTATGGTGTTAACTTTGTCTAGGTGGTGGTGTGTCTGTCTGAGGAGCTGCTGTCCCAGGCGGTGATGATGGTGGAGAGTTGTCGTCCCACTCTGACTATCAACCTGTCTGGAGCACGACAACACTGGCTGGAGGGCATGCTCAGGCATGAGATAGGTACAGTACGCTGACTGACAACACTGGCTGGAGGGCATGCTCAGACATGAGATAGGTACAGTACGCTGACTGACAACACTGGCTGGAGGGCATGAGATAGGTACAGTACGCTGACTGACAACACTGGCTGGCGGGCATGAGATAGGTACAGTACGCTGACTGACAACACTGGCTGGAGGGCATGAGATAGGTACAGTACGCTGACTGACAACACTGGCTGGCGGGCATGAGATAGGTGCAGTACGCTGACTGACAACACTGGCTGGAGGGCATGAGATAGGTACAGTACGCTGACTGACAACACTGGCTGGAGGGCATGAGATAGGTACAGTACGCTGACTGACAACACTGGCTGGAGGGCTGGAGGGCATGAGATAGGTACAGTACGCTGACTGACAACACTGGCTGGAGGGCATGAGATAGGTACAGTACGCTGACTGACAACACTGGCTGGAGGGCATGAGATAGGTACAGTACACTGACTGACAACACTGGCTGGAGGGCATGAGAAGGTACAGTACGCTGACTGACAACACTGGCTGGAGGGCTGGAGGGCATGAGATAGGTACAGTACACTGACTGACAACACTGGCTGGAGGGCATGAGATAGGTACAGTACACTGACTGACAACACTGGCTGGAGGGCATGAGATAGGTACAGTACGCTGACTGACAACACTGGCTGGAGGGCATGAGATAGGTACAGTACACTGACTGACAACACTGGCTGGAGGGCATGAGATAGGTACAGTACGCTGACTGACAACACTGGCTGGAGGGCATGAGATAGGTACAGTACGCTGACTGACAACACTGGCTGGAGGACATGAGATAGGTACAGTACACTGACTGTACCATACAGCATGTTTGCATTGTGTGGGGATCTGTGATCTGTGATGTGGGATGTGTAATGGGGATATGGGATGTGGGATGTGGTATGGGGGTTGTGTGATGTGGGGTGTGTAATGGGGCTGTGGGATGTGTGGTGTGGATGTGTTTATCATCCACACAGCATAATACATGAGTTGTGAGTTATAATTTGCGTGTTCTACCAGGTACACAGTGCCTCAATACATCCCCATGTTATTCCATCTCTGTCCCTCCCAGGAACCCACTACCTTCGAGGTGTAAACAACAGCCTCCAGCCCTGGTCTACTTCCGCAGGCAGGAAGCAGTATGGCCTCAAACCGGCCAATCCCACGGAAGAAGGGTTGGCCAGCCTGCACAGTGTGTTGCTACGGAAACAGCCCTACCTGTGGCGTGCCGCTCTGCTCTACTATACGGTGTATCACGCCACCAGGATGGGCTTCAGCCAGCTCTTCAGCCACATCGCTCAGTTCGTCCAGGATCCGGTGGTGCGCTGGGAGTACTGCCTCAGAGCCAAGAGGGGACAGACGGACACCTCGCAGCCTGGTGAGTGTGTGTGTGTGTGTGTGTGTGTGTGTGTGTGTGTGTGTGTGTGTGTGTGTGTGTGTGTGTGTGTGTGTGTGTGTGTGTGTGTGTGTGTGTGTGTGTGTGTGTGTGTGTGTGAATACACTAACCATTGTACATGTACCAGTGATAGATCTATGCACCCCAAAAATATGACATTTAATTTTTTTTAAACATTTTTTTAAGGATTGGTGGTCTCTATGTTGACTTTCTTGTTTGTGTGGTTGTGAATCAGGGTGTTTCAGTAAAGACCAGGTGTACCTGGACGGAATCCTCAGGATTCTACGACATCGGAGGAACATCGACTTCAAGATGCTGACCTCGCTAGGCAAGGTCAGTCGTCATCCTCCCGTACAGGATCGCTTCATGTTTATTTCCCCCCACGGTGATGACATATAGTTTGGTTCTTTCATGGTGGACACATTTTCAGTACAAAAGCTGAATTGTAGTTTATACATGCCTCATAAGTAGAGCACAGACAGGGCTGTTATAATATCAGATCGGATTGGAAAGAGTCTGTAAATTTGCCACCGATGTGATGATGACGTTAACCCATCCTTCTTCTGGCCCTCCAGGTGTCGTTTGAGGACGTGGAAAGGCTACGGCACATCGCTGTCCTCCGCCGGACCAGAATCCCTCACTTCATGCAGGACCAGGAGAAATACCTTCAGCATCTGGACCACATCGTCACGGTCAACGAACTGAGGGACGCTCAACTTAGAGAACTCCTTCCCTGACCGACGGACCGACCGACCGGCCGACCGACCGACCGACCGACCGACCGACCTTCAGCTGAGCGCGCTAGATCACCTGCTGGGCGTCAACAAAGGTGGCGATTCAACATGTGGAATGGTCGGGAAATGAATAGAAAATGGCGAATGATGTTCGGTGGTCAGAGGCGTTAAGAATGGTCACCTGCTGCTAATTACCTCTGGTCAGCGTGGTCTGTTTTTCCCTTGACTGACTCTCTGGTCTAGACTGGCCATCCCATCCTTGACTGACTGACTCCCTCTGGTCTAGACTGGCCATCCCATCCTTGACTGACTGACTGACTCCCTCTGATCTAGACTGGCCATCCCATCCTTGACTGACTCTCTGGTCTAGACTGGCCATCCCATCCTTGACTGACTCTCTGGTCTAGACTGGCCATCCCATCCTTGACTGACTGACTGACTCCCTCTGGTCTAGACTGGCCATCCCATCCTTGACTGACTCTCTGGTCTAGACTGGCCATCCCATCCTTGACTGACTCCCTCTGGTCTAGACTGGCCATCCCATCCTTGACTGACTCTCTGGTCTAGACTGGCCATCCCATCCTTGACTGACTCCCTCTGGTCTAGACTGGCCATCCCATCCTTGACTGACTGACTCTCTGGTCTAGACTGGCCATCCCATCCTTGACTGACTCTCTGGTCTAGACTGGCCATCCCATCCTTGACTGACTGACTCTCTCTGGTCTAGACTGGCCATCCCATCCTTGACTGACTGACTGACTCCCTCTGGTCTAGACTGGCCATCCCATCCTTGACTGACTCTCTGGTCTAGACTGGCCATCCCATCCTTGACTGACTCCCTCTGGTCTAGACTGGCCATCCTGTCCTTGACTGACTGACTCTCTGGTCTAGACTGGCCATCCCATCCTTGACTGACTGCCTCTGGTCTAGACTGGCCATCCCATCCTTGACTGACTGACTCTCTGGTCTAGACTGGCCATCCCATCCTTGACTGACTCCCTCTGGTCTAGACTGGCCATCCCATCCCTGACTGACTCCCTCTCGTCTAGACTGGCCATCCCATCCTTGACTGACTGACTCTCTCTGGTCTAGACTGGCCATCCCATCCTTGACTGACTGCCTCTCGTCTAGACTGGCCATCCCATCCTTGACTGACTGCCTCTCGTCTAGACTAACCCTAATCCTCCCAAGTGTCATTCATCACTCTGCTGTTGGAAAGCCCTGGAAATGAAGGCTAGTGTCCGACCGACAGAGTGTGTGGAACGGACAGATCAGCATTCAGATCATATCTACTACGCTTGGATCATATTCACTCTGTCTGAGTCCTAAACGGCACCCTATTCTCTGTATAGAGCCCCCAGGTCAAAAGTAGTGCACTACCCTATGGACCCAGGTCAAAAGTAGTGCACTACCCTATGGACCCTGGTCAAAAGTAGTGCACTACCCTATGGACCCAGGTCAAAAGTAGTGCACTACCCTATGGACCCTGGACAAAAGTGATGCACTACCCTATGGACCCTGGTCAAAAGTAGTGCACTACCCTATGGACCCTGGTCAAAAGTAGTGCACTACCCTATGGACCCAGGTCAAAAGTAGTGCACTACCCTATGGACCCTGGTCAAAAGTAGTGCACTACCCTATGGACCCAGGTCAAAAGTAGTGCACTACCCTATGGACCCTGGTCAAAAGTAGTGCACTACCCTATGGACCCTGGTCAAAAGTAGTGCACTACTCTATGGACCCAGGTCAAAAGTAGTGCACTACCCTATGGACCCAGGTCAAAAGTAGTGCACTACCCTATGGACCCAGGTCAAAAGTAGTGCACTATAAAGGGAACAGGCTGCCATGTGGGATACATACTATATCATGGTCAAACAGTCCAACAGGTCAGTGGGTTGTTGTGATGACAGCAGTCCTGCAGGGAAACAGAACGCTTCTTCTGATACTTGGATGATGTCTCCCTTGTGTTCATATTCAACCCCCTGGATGATGTCTCCCTGGATGATGTCTCCCTTGGGTTCATATTCAACCCCCTGGATGATGTCTACCTTGTGTTCATATTCAACCCCCTGGATGATGTCTCCCTGGATGATGTCTCCCTTGGGGTCATATTCAACCCCCTGGATGATGTCTACCTTGGGTTCATATTCAACCCCCTGGATGATGTCTACCTTGGGTTCATATTCAACCCCCTGGATGATGTCTACCTTGGGTTCATATTCAACCCCCTGGATGATGTCCCCCTGGATGATGTCTCCCTTGTGTTCATATTCAACCCCCTGGATGATGTCTACCTTGGGGTTCATATTCAACCCCCTGGATGATGTCTCCCTTGTGTTCATATTCAACCCCCTGGATGATGTCTACCTTGGGTTCATATTCAAACCCCTGGATGATGTCTACCTTGGGTTCATATTCAACCCCCTGGATGATGTCTACCTTGGGTTCATATTCAACCCCCTGGATGATGTCTCCCTGGATGATGTCTCCCTTGGGTTCATATTCAACCCCCTGGATGATGTCTCCCTGGATGATGTCTACCTTGGGTTCATATTCAACCCCCTGGATGATGTCTACCTTGGGGTTCATATTCAACCCCCTGGATGATGTCTCCCTGGATGATGTCTCCCTTGGGTTCATATTCAACCCCCTGGATGATGTCTCCCTGGATGATGTCTACCTTGGGTTCATATTCAACCCCCTGGATGATGTCTACCTTGGGGTTCATATTCAACCCCCTGGATGATGTCTCCCTGGATGATGTCTCCCTTGGGTTCATATTCAACCCCCTGGATGATGTCTACCTTGGGTTCATATTCAACCCTCTGGATCATATGTCCGTCTGTATGGACCATATACTGTACGTCACAGAACTACATTTCCAGTGAACGTCACATATATCCAATGCATGTCTTTGAGGCATTTTCACCTGCCCATTAGGTTACTGCTGCTGCATTTCCCATCTCTTTGCCTTTACTCATATTCAAGTTACCTCAATATTGGAACCCAGGGGCCCGCAATGATTTTATTTGCCCCCCCCCCCCCCCCAAACAGTTTTTCTTTACATATTGTTGGACATAATATACTGTAAACCCACCAGCAAATCAGCTGCAAGTGATTTTAATTTTGGAAATCTGTTCCAAAGTATTCTCACACATAACAGAGATATATATGTGATCGTATACAAATGTAAGGTTTGAAATGATTTTAATGTTTTAGTCAAATATATCTGTTGTGGCTTCTTGTGGTCAAATTTGCAGTCTATAAATAATTTCTAATTATGTTTTTCCGAACCCCTGAACATCTGCTGAAGAATATAAACATGGTCCTGTGGCTGAATCTAGTGGATGTTCCCTGCTGTAACCACTAGCTAACCTGGCTACAAGGTTGGGCTCAATTCCATTCCAATTCAGGAAGTACACTGACATTCCAATTCTCTTCAATAAGTAACATTTGGAATTTTGGTTTACTTTCTCTATTGACTGGAATTGAAATGGAATGGATCCCTAACCCTGTCTGGCTGTATCATATAAATACCCACTGGGCAAAAACTGCTTGAATCAACATTGTTACATCATTTCAACCAAAGAAATGTATCTGTGATGAAATTGAATCAATGTGGGAAAACTGATTGGATTAGAAAGTTATCAACGTATGGGAATTTGGTCTATTTTACACCCATCTTTTAACCTAAATCCAATGTCATCGTGACATTTTTTAGTTCATTTCACATTGGATTCATGTTAGTTGACAACTCAACCAAATGTAAATCAAAAAAAGCCTACATTATACCACTGCAGCCCATGTCTGGAAGACTGTGCTTCTGCTTCTTATACCTCTGGAAACAACCACAGGGTCATGTCATGGATTTGTAAGTTATTTCATTTGTCTGTTTTTATTTTCAGGACAAAAACAATGAATGTCTATGGTATTAGTTTTGTATCTCCTTTTTGTGGAGCTGATTGTTTTAAGCCTTTAGCTTTGCTAAAAAGATCACGAAGGAGCACTCAGTTCTATTCCAGAACCCGGGTAAAGAACACCAAGGAGCACTCAGTTCTATTCCAGAACCCGGGTAAAGATCACCAAGGAGCACTCAGTTCTATTCAAGAACCCAGGTAAAGAACACCAAGGAGCACTCAGTTCTATTCCAGAACCCGGGTAAAGATCACCAAGGAGCACTCAGTTCTATTCAAGAACCCAGGTAAAGAACACCAAGGAGCACTCAGTTCTATTCCAGAACCCAGGTAAAGAACACCAAGGAATTATTTTCCAGAAACCAGGTATAGAAGACTAACTATTGACTGCCAAGACTCATTCTGACTGGTCTGGATGTTCACTATTAAAATAAATCTTCCCTGGGATTAATTTTTACCACTATTTTACAACACAGGTATCTTATTGTGTGGTTAAATCAGACCCAGTTATGATTGTTATTTTGTTGTGTTGAGCGAGAGCTCCCTTGGTGAGCTTCAAGCTCCCTTGGTGGGCTTCAACCTCCCTTGATATCAGCGCTACTGTATTAATGTGATGTGACTGAGCTGAAGGCCTGAGCTTCCCTTGCCTCCACCTCACGTGGGATCCTTTGCCTTCTATGCCAGGTTCCCCTGCTCAGACATTGCTTGACTCAACCAATGGTTGCGTGCCACTTCATTGACTGTGCCGTCGGGCACCAGACTGCTATAACATGATGTGGTTGGCTGATTGGTTAAACACCTACCCAGGTGTTGTAAGATCAGCAACATCTGGCCAGAGGAACACACCCTTAAATAAAACGACAGGCCACTCTGATACGCTACCATGGCAACCTTAATTCATACTGTCAGGCAGCCAAAACTGACCAATCACAGCAGCTTCCTAATATCCTGGGTTTGACAAGGCACATGCATGATTGGCTGTAGAGGAGAAAGGTGGTGTTGTGGGCGTGCCTTAGATGGGTTTCGATTAGAACTCACCTGGGCTGCGTTCAGTAGGGCACTACGTTGTGGAATTGTGTCAGCTCTATTCATAGCATTTCTATCTGCAGTCTTCAGTGTATTACAACCTGCTGAACGCAGCCCTGCTGAAGTTAGACTTCTGTAGACTGCATTTTAATCATCACTCTTTTGTCATTTGTATTGCATGAATGTTGCACATTTTATGTTCTGGAAATAATCTGGAATTCACAGATTATTTATTAAAACAACACATTAAAAACTGAAGTCGTCTATAACTTTCTATAATTTACATTTTGGAATCTATTAGATACTGATCTGAGAAGTGTTCATATTATGACTGAGGTAGAGTGCATTCGGAAAGTATTCAGCCCCTTGATTTCCCCCCACATTTTATTACGTTAGCCTTATTCTAAAATTGATTAAATAAAGAAAGAAAATCCTCAATCTACAGACAATAACCCATAATGACAAAGCAAAAACAGTGACATTTTCATTAATTTATTTAAAATAAAAACAGAATTACCTTATTTACCTAAGTATTCAGACTCTTTGCAATGAGACTCAAAATTGAGCTCATGATCATCCTTGAGATGTAAATTCTATTGATTGGACATTAAAGGCACACACCTGTCTATATAATGTCCCACAGTTGACAGTGCATGTTAGAGCAAAAACCAAGCCATGAGGTCAAAGGAATTGTCCATAAAGCTCAGAGACAGGATAGTATCGAGGCACAGATCTGGGGAAAGGTACCAAAAACAATTATGCAGCATTGAAGGTCCCCAAGAACACAGTGGCCTCCATCATTCTTAAATGGAAGAGGTTTGGAACCACCAAGACTCTTCCTAGAGCTGGCCGCCCTGCCAAACTGAGCAATCGGGGGAGAAGGGCCTTGGTCAGGAAGGTGACCAAGAACCCGATGGTCACTGACAGAGCTCTAGATTTCATCTGTGGAGATGGTTGTCCTTCTGGAAGGTTCTCCCATCTCTGCAGCACTCCACCAATCAGGCCTTTATGATAGAGTGGCCAGACTTCAGTAAAAGGCACACGACAGTGCACTTGGAGTTTGCCAAAAGGCACCCAAAGACTCTCAGACCATGAGATACAAGGTTCTCTGGTAAGATTGAACTCTTTTGCCTGAATGCCAAGCCTCATGTCTTGAAAAAAGCAGGTACCATCCCTACGGTGAAGCATGGTGGTGGCAGCATCATGCTGTGGGGATGTTCTTCAGCGGCAGGGACTGGGAGACTAGTCAGGATCGAGGCAAAGATAAACAGAGCAAAGTACAGAGAGATCCTTGATGAAAACCTGCTCCAGAGCGCTCAGGACCTCAGACTGGGGCAAAGGTTCACCATCCAACAGGACAACGACCCTAAGCACACAGCCAAGACAACGCAGGAGTGGCTTCTGGACAAGTCTCTGAATGTCCTTGAGTGGCCCTGCCAGAGCCCGGACTTGAACCCGGTCGAACATCTCTGGAGAGACCTGAAAGCAGCTGTGCAGCGATGCTCCCCATCCAATCTGACAGAGCTTGAGAGGATCTGCAGAGAAGAATGGGAAACTCCCCAAATACAGGTGTACCAAGCTTGTAGCGTCATACCCAAGAAGACGAGGCTGTAATCGCTGCCAAAGGTGCTTCAACAAAGTACTGAGTAAAAAGTCTGAATACTTATGTAAATGTAATATGTAATTTTTTTCTTTGTAATACTTCTTTTTTTTTTCTTTTTTTTTTTAAATAAGTCTTTGCTTTGTAATTATGGGGTATTGTGTGTAGATTGAGGGGGAAATCTATTTTAGAATAAGGCTTTAACGTAACAAAATGTGGAAAAAGTCAAGGGGTCTGGAATACTTTCCGAATGCTCTGTAAGTATTTAGGTTTCTACTGATCAATCAGAAATCAATATATATAATAAAAATAATAAAAACAGGCACAAAAACATTTAAATAAAAATGGTTTATTCTCTTTAATATAGTATTTGTTCTATCCATAGCAGAAAAGAGCCTCCATGCCACTCAGTGCTATTATAGCTCTGACCCCAGGCCAGTGCAGCTCCATACTGACCAACACACATCTCACAGCACAACACCAGTGCCAAACTGACCTGGAGTCAGTCTCTGTATCACATCTGACATCAGCTTATTTGAAAACAGGGGAGTTGAGGTGGGTGGGGTGGGGAGCGGGCAGGGATTTCAGGGGGGGCAGTTCTAGGAGGCAATATCACACCTCATAGCTTGGATCCAATACGTTGTGTGTGACTGGGGCCAAGCAACGCTAGTACCCACGTTGTGACAGATTTAGGTTTTATCCAAGAGTGTTGTGTGTGTTGCAAGTTGGCGTCTTGCTCCAGTATGGCTGTAGACTTGGAGGCAGATCGTTTCTACCACGAAAGGGTCACAAGTTGAGGTAACAAAGGTTTTCCTGGACGGCAAGAAGGAACAGAGACACGATCAAAAGAATGGAAGTCTGGGCTTGTTCCAATCTGGGTGTAACAGGTGTGAGAATGTGTACATGTCAGGGTTCTCCCCAGGATTAGTTAACAAGGTGGTGCTGCTGCTGACATTTCCTGTAATCTACTCAGAAATATTAAAGAATGTTGTTTACATAATGGCGCTGCCAGTCCACCAGGTGGCGCCGCTCTAACATTCTTTGGGGAGAACTCTGTGTGTGTTACCTCCTCTCTGTCCATCATGTTGCATTGGATCCACTTATTGCCTTGGTGTGTGTGTTGGAGATGGTCTGTTCATTCAGCACTGGATCTGAGGGACACAGAACATGGTAGTCAGGAGACCATCTCTTTCCAATCCACTCTTCATCACTACAGATCAAAGTTTAAAGGGACGGTGAGAGATTCACTTTTCATCACTACAGATCAAAGGTTAAAGGGATGGTGAGAGATTCACTCTTCATCACTACAGATCAAAGTTTAAAGGGATGGTGAGAGATTCACTCTTCATCGGTACAGATCAAAGTTTAAAGGGATGGTGAGAGATTCACTCTTCATCACTACAGATCAAAGTTTAAATGGATGGTGAGAGATTCACTCTTCATCAGTACAGATCAAAGTTTAAAGGGATGGTGAGAGATTCACTCTTCATCAGTACAGATCAAAGTCTAAATGGATGGTGAGAGATTCACTCTTCATCAGTGAGAGATTTCTGCAATAAAGTTCTCTGTTACAGTCAGATGAAAAAGGGCTAAAAGGGATACTTCGGGATTTTTGCAATGATGCCCTTTATCTACTGCTAGCATGCTAGCAGATAGCACAATGACTGGAAGTCTATGGGTAACGCTAGTTAGCATTGGCTCGCGAAACTGCCTCCAACTTCCTTCATACTGGACACAGAAACATAGTATCTACAAGTTCAACTGACTATGGGGAAGTACATAAATGACCTCTGACAAAATCCCAAAGTATCCCTTTAACTGGCAAAATCTGGAACCGTCCCTTTAAGAACTGGGTTTGAACGGCTTCTAACTATTTACACAACATTACAAAGGTAAATTTGCATAAATAATTGCATACTGAACACAGAATGAGTGCACTTCACTGCCTAGCATTGAGTCCATGGACAGGGATGGAGAGAGAGAGAGAGAGAGACAGCAGGAGAGACACTAGCATTGAGTCCATGGACAGGGATGGAGAGAGAGAGAGAGAGAGCAGGAGAGACACTAGCATTGAGTCCATGGACAGGGATGGAGAGAGAGAGAGACAGGAGAGACACTAGCATTGAGTCCATGGACAGGGATGGAGAGGGAGAGAGAGACAGCAGGAGAGACACTAGCATTGAGTCCATGGACAGGGATGGAGAGAGAGAGAGAGAGAGAGAGAGCAGGAGAGACACTGGCATTGAGTCCATGGACAGGGATGGAGAGAGAGAGAGACAGCAGGGGAGAGACACTAGCATTGAATCCATGGACAGGGATGGAGAGAGAGACACTAGCATTGAGTCCATGGACAGGGATGGAGAGAGAGAGGGACAGCAGGAGAGACACTAGCATTGAGTCCATGGACAGGGATGGAGAGAGAGAGAGAGAGACAGCAGGGGAGAGACACTAGCATTGAGTCCATGGACAGGGATGGAGAGAGAGACACTAGCATTGAGTCCATGGACAGGGATGGAGAGAGAGACACTAGCATTGAGTCCATGGACAGGGATAGAGAGAGACAGCAAAAGATGGAGGAACGTAGAAAGATGGGATGAGAGTGACACTAGAGTTGAGTGGTGCAGCGCTCTGGTGCTCAACGTCCTAAAAATCGCTCAGCACATTAAATAAACATTTTAAAAACCTGCAGCTCCAAATTCCCTCCATTTTCAAATACGTACAATACTGACACACCTACTCAATCAAGGGTTTTTCTTTATTTTTACATTGTAGAATAATAGTGAAGACATCAAAACTATGAAATAATACATATGGAATTCATGTAGTTAAAAAAAAAGAAAAGAAAGTGTTTAACAAATCAAAATATATTTTATATTAGAGATTCTTCAAAGTAGCCACGCTTCACCTTGACAGCTTTGCACACTCTTGGCATTCTCTCAACCAGCTTCACCTGGAATGCTTTTCCAACAGTCTTTAAGGAGTTCCCACATATGCTGAGCACTTGTTGGCTGCTTTTCCTTCACTCTGCGGTCCAACTCATCCCAAACCATCTCAATTGGGTTGAGGTCAGGTGATTTTGTAGGTCAGGTCATCTGATGCAGCACTCCAATCTCCTTCTTGGTCAAATAGCTCATACACAGCCTGGAGGTGTGTTGGGTCATTGTCCGGTTGAAAAACAAATGATAGTCCCACTAAGCCCAAAAAAGATGGGATGGCGTTTTACTGTAGAATGCTGTGGTAACCATGCTAGTTAAGTGTGCCTTGAATTCTAAATAAATCACAATGTCACCAGCAAAGCACCCCCACATCAACACACCTCCTCCTCCATGCTTCACGGTGGGAACCACACATGCGGACATCATCCGTTCACCTACTCTACGTCTCAAAAACACAGCTGGAATCAAATATTAAATTTGGACTCATCAGACCAAAGGACAGATTTCCACCAGTCTAATGTCCATTGCTCGTGGTTCTTGGCCCAAGCAAGTCTCTTGTTCTTATTGGTGTCCTTTAGTAGTGGTTTCTTAGCAGCAATTCGACCATGAAGGCCTAATTCACGCAGTCTCCTCTGAACAGTTGATGTTGAGATGTGTCTGTTACTTGAACTCTGAAGCATTCATTTGGGCTGCAATTTGAGAGGCTGCTACCTTTAATGAAGTTATCCTCTGCAGCAGAGGTAACTCTTGGTCTTCCATTCCTGTGGCGGCCCTCATGAGAGCCAGTTTCATCATAGCACTAGATGGGTTTTGCGACTGCACTTGAAGACATTTTCAAAGTTCTTCATTTTTCCGTATTGACTGACCATGTCTTAAAGTAATGATGGACTGTCATTTCTCTTTGATTATTTGAGTTGTTCTTGCCATAATATGGACTTGGTCTTTTACCAAATAGGGCTTTCTTCTGTATACCACCCCTACCTGGTCACAACACAACTGATACGCTCAAACACATTTAGAAGGAAAAAAAATTCCACAAATTAACTTAAGGCACACCTGTTAATTCAAATGTATTCCAGGTGACTACCTCATGAAGCTGGTTGAGAGAATGCCAAGAGTGTCAAAGGCAAAGGGTGGCAACCTTGAAGAACCTCAAATATAAAATATATTTAGATTTTTTTAACAGTTTTTTGGTTACTGCATGATGTGTTATTTCATAGTTTTGATGTCTTCACTATTATTCTACAATAAGTAGGTGTGTCCAAACTTTTGACTGGTACTATATATCTACTTTAGTGACTACGCACCGTTTGGTTTTGACGTAGGTTATCATAATGGGGCGGCAGCTAGCCTAGTGGTTAGAGCATTGGACTTGTTACCGAAAGGTTGCAAGATCGAATCCCCGAGCTGACAAGGTAAAATCTTGTCAAATCTGTCGTTCTGCCCCTGAACAAGGCAGTTTAAACTGACAGACAGGTGTGTATCTTACAGAAGTATGGATGCTGCATGGCCTCAGGTAGACAGACAGGTGTATATCTTACAGAAGTATGGATGCTGCATGGCCTCAGGTAGACAGACAGACAGACGTATATCTTACAGAAGTATGGATGCTGCATGGCCTCAGGTAGACAGACAGACAGACAGACAGGTGTATATCTTACAGAAGTATGGATGCTGCATGGCCTCAGGTAGACAGACAGACAGGTGTATATCTTACAGAAGTATGGATGCTGCATGGCCTCAGGTAGACAGACAGACAGACAGGTGTATATCTTACAGAAGTATGGATGCTGCATGGCCTCAGGTAGACAGACAGACAGGTGTGTATCTTACAGAAGTATGGATGCTGCATGGCCTCAGGTAGACAGACAGACAGGTGTGTATCTTACAGAAGTATGGATGCTGCATGGCCTCAGGTAGACAGACAGACAGGTGTGTATCTTACAGAAGTATGGATGCTGCATGGCCTCAGGTAGACAGACAGACAGACAGTAGACAGACAAACAGACAGACAGGTGTGTATCTTACAGAAGTATGGATGCTGCATGGCCTCAGGTAGACAGACAGACAGACAGGTGTGTATCTTACAGAAGTATGGATGCTGCATGGCCTCAGGTA
This sequence comes from Salvelinus fontinalis, assembly GCF_029448725.1. Classification (NCBI taxonomy): domain Eukaryota; kingdom Metazoa; phylum Chordata; class Actinopteri; order Salmoniformes; family Salmonidae; genus Salvelinus; species Salvelinus fontinalis. Next base: position 10,209 of record NW_026600695.1, on the reverse strand, counting down.
GACAGACAGACAGACAGGTGTGTATCTTACAGAAGTATGGATGCTGCATGGCCTCAGGTAGAGACAGACAGACAGACAGGTGTATATCTTACAGAAGTATGGATGCTGCGTGGCCTCAGGTAGAGACAGACAGACAGACAGGTGTATATCTTACAGAAGTATGGATGCTGCATGGCCTCAGGTAGAGACAGACAGACAGACAGGTGTATATCTTACAGAAGTATGGATGCTGCATGGCCTCAGGTAGAGACAGACAGACAGACAGGTGTATATCTTACAGAAGTATGGATGCTGCGTGGCCTCAGGTAGACAGACAGACAGGTGTGTATCTTACAGAAGTATGGATGCTGCATGGCCTCAGGTAGACAGACAGACAGACAGACAGGTGTGTATCTTACAGAAGTATGGATGCTGCATGGCCTCAGGTAGACAGACAGACAGGTGTGTATCTTACAGAAGTATGGATGCTGCATGGCCTCAGGTAGACAGACAGACAGGTGTATATCTTACAGAAGTATGGATGCTGCATGGCCTCAGGTAGACAGACAGACAGACAGGTGTATATCTTACAGAAGTATGGATGCTGCATGGCCTCAGGTAGACAGACAGACAGGTGTGTATCTTACAGAAGTATGGATGCTGCATGGCCTCAGGTAGACAGACAGACAGGTGTGTATCTTACAGAAGTATGGATGCTGCATGGCCTCAGGTAGACAGACAGACAGGTGTGTATCTTACAGAAGTATGGATGCTGCATGGCCTCAGGTAGACAGACAGACAGACAGTAGACAGACAGACAGACAGACAGGTGTGTATCTTACAGAAGTATGGATGCTGCATGGCCTCAGGTAGACAGACAGACAGGTGTATATCTTACAGAAGTATGGATGCTGCATGGCCTCAGGTAGACAGACAGACAGACAGGTGTGTATCTTACAGAAGTATGGATGCTGCATGGCCTCAGGTAGACAGACAGACAGACAGGTGTGTATCTTACAGAAGTATGGATGCTGCATGGCCTCAGCAGCGGTCAGTCTCTGCTGGTGGTCGTAACGTAGCAGCTTGTCCAGCAGGTCCAGGGACTCAGGGGTCACCAGGTGCTGGTTCTCTGTCTGGACAAACTGCTCCCAGCGCTTCCTCGTCTGCCTGGGGGGAGGAGAGGGGGAGGTACTGCTTAAACTGGTCCAATAAGAAACAGGGAGGTACTGCTTAAACTGGTCCAATAAGAAACAGGGAGGTACTGCTTCAACTGGTCCAATAAGAAACATGGAGGTACTGCTTAAACTGGTCCAATAAGAAACAGGGAGGTACTGCTTAAACTGGTCCAATAAGAAACAGGGAAGTACTGCTTCAACTGGTCCAATAAGAAACAGGGAAGTACTGCTTCAACTGGTCCAATAAGAAACAGGGAGGTACTGCTTAAACTGGTCCAATAAGAAACAGGGAGGTACTGCTTAAACTGGTCCAATAAGAAACAGGGAGGTACTGCTTAAACTGGTCCAATAAGAAACAGGGAGGTACTGCTTAAACTGGTCCAATAAGAAACAGGGAGGTACTGCTTCAACTGGTCCAATAAGAAACAGGGAGGTACTGCTTAAACTGGTCCAATAAGAAACAGGGAGGTACTGCTTAAACTGGTCCAATAAGAAACAGGGAGGTACTGCTTAAACTGGTCCAATAAGAAACAGGGAGGTACTGCTTCAACTGGTCCAATAAGAAACAGGGAAGTACTGCTTAAACTGGTCCAATAAGAAACAGGGAGGTACTGCTTAAACTGGTCCAATAAGAAACAGGGAGGTACTGCTTAAACTGGTCCAATAAGAAACAGGGAGGTACTGCTTCAACTGGTCCAATAAGAAACAGGGAGGTACTGCTTAAACTGGTCCAATAAGAAACAGGGAGGTACTGCTTAAACTGGTCCAATAAGAAACAGGGAGGTACTGCTTAAACTGGTCCAATAAGAAACAGGGAGGTACTGCTTCAACTGGTCCAATAAGAAACAGGGAGGTACTGCTTAAACTGGTCCAATAAGAAACAGGGAGGTACTGCTTAAACTGGTCCAATAAGAAACAGGGAGGTACTGCTTAAACTGGTCCAATAAGAAACAGGGAGGTACTGCTTAAACTGGTCCAATAAGAAACAGGGAGGTACTGCTTAAACTGGTCCAATAAGAAACAGGGAGGTACTGCTTAAACTGGTCCAATAAGAAACAGGGAGGTACTGCTTAAACTGGTCCAATAAAAAACACTCATTTTAGTTTAACGTTTCAAAATGTAGCGCTACGGTTGTGCCCGAGGGGTATGTTGACAAGTATCGCCGTCGCCAAGGGAACAAACATCCAATAAAAAGAGAGACTGGAAGGCTAAAGTTTGAAGGTGATTGGATCTATACTTTATATTCTATGTCCTTCAGGGTACCACGGAAACAACAGAACACTGGGATGTGGATTTCTACACAATCTATTTCTATCTGAACATTCCACACGGTAGGCGAGCACAGTGGTATGTTCTCCATGTAAACAAACAGTCTTGCCCACCCACTGCACCAAAACAAATCCCCATAGAGCCACTGAATACCACCCCAGGAGCCCTCAACAGCAGCCCCTCTCCCCACCTGAGTGACCGTCTGTTTCTGGCATGTCAGTGCTTTGTCAAATTGTTTGGCTTTTCAATGAGCACAAACAGACGTGGGGACCAGGCTAACCCTGTGCTACGCCCCCTAGTGGTACTTACTGTCCCAGCAGGTCTTTGAAACGTGTGTCCAATTCAATGTGGTACTTGTGTAGGTAGCCAAACAGCTCATCTGTCCCAAGAACCTTAGCGATGCGGACCAGCTGGACACAACATGGGACAGTCAGAGGAACGTTGAGAGACACACATCTACCATACAGCCACACCTTCTACATCACAGATGAACAGTGTTCATAGTGTGTATTAACGTGGTCATTTAGTTATAATTTTAGTTATATAACAGGGATTGTTGACAATAGAAGTGATGTCCTCCTCTCTAGTGGTTGGTTCCACTCCCAATGATGCCATTTCACACTGTGGTATTACATACAAGCATCATGGACTAGTGTAGTGTGGAGCTGTGTGTGTTATTTACCTGGTCCTAGTTGCCCTGTGTGTGTGTGTGTGTGTGTGTGTACCTGATCGTAGTTGCCCTGTTTGTTTGTGTGTGTGTGTGTGTGTGTGTGTGTGTGTACCTGATCGTAGTTGCCCTGTTTGTTTGTGTGTGTGTGTGTGTGTGTGTACCTGATCGTAGTTGCCCTGTTTGTTTGTGTGTGTGTGTGTGTACCTGATCGTAGTTGCCCTGTTTGTGTGTGTGTGTGTGTGTGTGTGTGTGTGTGTGTGTGTGTGTGTGTGTGTGTGTGTGTGTACCTGATCGTAGTTGGTATGTGTGTGTGTGTGTGTGTGTGTACCTGATCGTAGTTGTCCTGGCCATGGAAGAATGGCTCTTTGAGGAAGATCATGCTGGCCAACATGCAGCCTAGACTCCACATGTCCAGACTGTAGTCATAAAGCTGCCAACACAACAAGGACAATACAGAACACTGGAAAAATACTCTACAACTGATTTTAAAAATCACAATGTGGTTCATTGAACAATATCCATGTATTGGTACATCTGTAAACATACGACTATTGAACATACTAAATGTTAACAGGCAGATCAATGTGTTGATGTAACAAGAATTAAAGCAATATGTGAATCATGATGTATTTACATTTACATTTAAGTCATTTAGCAGACGCTCTTATCCAGAGCGACTTACAAATTGGTGCATTCACCTGTGTATGTGGATGTTCACATTGTGTCAGTAGTGTGATGTGTGTTAATAACTAGTGTCTACCTGATAGTCCACGAGCAGCTCTGGTCCTTTAAAATAACGGGAGGCCACCCTGACGTTGTATTCCTGAGCTGGGTGGTAGAACTCAGCCAGACCCCAGTCTATGAGACGCAGCTGAGACACACAGACAGCAGAGAGAGAGAGAGAGAGGGAGGAATTAGAGGGTTTTTGGCAGTGTGACATCTATAGAAGCATAGCTTCCTGTTTTGCACTATGCTAACCTGCCTTCTAAGCCTTTAAAAACGTCCTTCTGACCCACCAAATAGTGGACCATCTGGGGACTACGGATCTACAGTATTTGGGATCAATTACATTAGTTTGGGATCAATTACATTTTGAAAATCAGTATAAAAGAGGTAACGGAATTCAGTTGAAAATAGTCTGAATATTAAATGGATCATTTTAAAATTTACAAAATTGAACATTCAGTTGGTTATTGAATTTAAAAAAAGGATTTGATACATAAAGCTGCAAAATGTCACTTCTAGGACGACCAGACCAAATTCACATAGAAACGTGTATTATAGATCTGTCATCCTTATTGAACGCAAGTCTAAGATCTATTCTATGGGTGGTATTTCTATGCTTCCAGTTCTTACATTTGGTTTTTGCTCTTTAACTTTCAGTTTTACTTCAAAACAGCTGAAAATATAATATTTTGGGTCATGAAAAATATTTCACTGCGGTTTAGATGCTACAATGATTCTCTACACTATACTCATCTTTCATTTGATGGGCTCCAGAGTGGCGCAGCAGGGCTAAGGCACAGCTCTAGAGGCGTCACTACAGACACCCTGGTTCGAATCCAGGCTGTATCACAACCGGCCGTGATTGGGAGTCCCATAATGCTGCGCACAATTGGCCCAGCGCCATCCGGGTTAGGGGAGGGTTTGGCCGGTGTAGGCCGTCATTGTAAATAAGAATTTGTTCTTAACTGACTTGCCTAGTTAAATAAAAGGTTAAATAAATAGATAAAAATCTTGGCCTTCAGCTTTGTGTTCTGCTGCTGCAGCTCCATTACTGCCACCTGGTGGCTAAACAGAACCATGACAGCCCAGCCCCACCCTGCAACCCCCCCCTCCATCTTCACAGCGTTTTGGTGCCATAACGTGACCCATTTAAGACCTTCTGAAGTTTCCTCTCTGGATGAGACCCAATTATCTCTTCTTCCTCCCAACGTGTGACCTTGTTCACGTCCCTTCACTGATTCTAAAGGAAACCACAAGTAGAAGAAATATGGTGGGAACCACCTATGCATCCACCAATCCAATGCCATTACATTACTGAGGAGATGACTGATTCCTGATTACTGCTGAATTCGGGTAGCAAAACAAAGTAAGCTTGCGAGACTTGCGGATGGTTGTAAGAGGAAAAAATCGAGTGTACACTTCAGGTGATATATTTGGGACGCACATTCTGTGACCCTCCTGATAAAAACAACAGTGGTGATGCTCTGCTTCTGACCCAGGAGAAATGAGCTGCGGCGGCTATGAGGCCAGCTATTTGGGAAACACTGGCCTAGATTAGTAGGGAACAGGGGCAGGAATGGTGTTTATCATAACATCATGTTAAAACATGGGCTTCTTCTATAGAAATAGAAGTCCCGCCTCTCGCTAAATAGTCGAAAGCAGATTATTCAGTAGATGTTCCTACCGGTCCTAGACTATAGTGACATCTATATCAGGGGTTTCCAACCCTGTTCCTGGAGAGAGCTACCCTCCTGTAGGTTTTAACTCCAACCCTGTTCCTGGAGAGAGACCCTCCTGTAGGTTTTAACTCCAACCCTGTTCCTGGAGAGAGACCCTCCTGTAGGTTTTAACCCCAACCCTGTTCCTGGAGAGCTACCCTCCTGTAGGTTTTAACCCCAACCCTGTTCCTGGAGAGCTACCCTCCTGTAGGTTTTAACTCCAACCCTGTTCCTGGAGAGCTACCCTCCTGTAGGTTTTAACTCCAACCTGGTTCCTGGAGAGATACCCTCCTGTAGGTTCTCACTCCAACCCTGTTCCTGGAGAGAAACCCTCCAGTAGGTTTTACTCCAACCCTGTTCCTGGAGAGCTACCCTCCTGTAGGTTTTAACTCCAACCTGGTTCCTGGAGAGATACCCTCCTGTAGGTTCTCACTCCAACCCTGTTCCTGGAGAGAAACCCTCCAGTAGGTTTTACTCCAACCCTGTTCCTAGAGAGCTACCCTCCTGTAGGTTTTAACTCCAACCTGGTTCCTGGAGAGATACCCTCCTGTAGGTTCTCACTCCAACCCTGTTCCTGGAGAGAAACCCTCCAGTAGGTTTTACTCCAACCCTGTTCCTGGAGAGCTACCCTCCTGTAGGTTCTCACTCCAACCCTGTTCCTGGAGAGAAACCCTCCAGTAGGTTTTACTCCAACCCTGTTCCTGGAGAGCTACTCTCCTGTAGGTTTTAACTCCAACCCTGTTCCTGGAGAGCTACCCTCCTGTAGGTTAACTCCAACCCTGTTCCTGGAGAGCTACCCTCCTGTAGGTTAACTCCAACCCTGTTCCTGGAGAGCTACCCTCCAGTAGGTTTTACTCCAACCCTGTTCCTGGAGAGCTACCCTCCTGTAGGTTTTAACTCCAACCCTGTTCCTGGAGAGCTACCCTCCTGTAGGTTTTAACTCCAACCCTGTTCCTGGAGAGCTACCCTCCTGTAGGTTTTAACTCCAACCCTGTTCCTGGAGAGCTACCCTCCTGTAGGTTTTAACTCCAACCCTGTTCCTGGAGAGCTACCCTCCTGTAGGTTTTAACTCCAACCCTGTTCCTGGAGAGCTACCCTCCTGCAGGTTTTAACTCCAACCCTGTTCCTGGAGAGCTACCCCCCTGTAAGTTTTAACCCCAACCCTGTTCCTGGAGAGCTACCCTCCTGTAGGTTTTAACCCCAACCCTGTTCCTGGAGAGCTACCCTCCTGTAGGTTTTAACTCCAACCCTGTTCCTGGAGAGCTACCCTCCTGTAGGTTTTAACTCCAACCTGGTTCCTGGAGAGATACCCTCCTGTAGGTTCTCACTCCAACCCTGTTCCTGGAGAGAAACCCTCCAGTAGGTTTTACTCCAACCCTGTTCCTGGAGAGCTACCCTCCTGTAGGTTTTAACTCCAACCTGGTTCCTGGAGAGATACCCTCCTGTAGGTTCTCACTCCAACCCTGTTCCTGGAGAGAAACCCTCCAGTAGGTTTTACTCCAACCCTGTTCCTGGAGAGCTACCCTCCTGTAGGTTCTCACTCCAACCCTGTTCCTGGAGAGAAACCCTCCAGTAGGTTTTACTCCAACCCTGTTCCTGGAGAGCTACCCTCCTGTAGGTTTTAACTCCAACCCTGTTCCTGGAGAGCTACCCTCCTGTAGGTTAACTCCAACCCTGTTCCTGGAGAGCTACCCTCCTGTAGGTTAACTCCAACCCTGTTCCTGGAGAGCTACCCTCCAGTAGGTTTTACTCCAACCCTGTTCCTGGAGAGCTACCCTCCTGTAGGTTTTAACTCCAACCCTGTTCCTGGAGAGCTACCCTCCTGTAGGTTTTAACTCCAACCCTGTTCCTGGAGAGCTACCCTCCTGTAGGTTTTAACTCCAACCCTGTTCCTGGAGAGCTACCCTCCTGTAGGTTTTAACTCCAACCCTGTTCCTGGAGAGCTACCCTCCTGTAGGTTTTAACTCCAACCCTGTTCCTGGAGAGCTACCCTCCTGCAGGTTTTAACTCCAACCCTGTTCCTGGAGAGCTACCCCCCTGTAAGTTTTAACTCCAACCCTGTTCCTGGAGAGCTACCCTCCTGTAGGTTAACTCCAACCCTGTTCCTGGAGAGCTACCCTCCTGTAAGTTTTAACTCCAACCCTGTTCCTGGAGAGCTACCCTCCTGTAGGTTAACTCCAACCCTGTTCCTGGAGAGCTACCCTCCTGTAGGTTTTACTCCAACCCTGTTCCTAGAGAGCTACCCTCCTGTAGGTTAACTCCAACCCTGTTCCTGGAGAGCTACCCTCCTGTAGGTTTTAACTCCAACCCTGTTCCTGGAGAGCTACCCTCCTGTAGGTTTTAACTCCAACCCTGTTCCTGGAGAGCTACCCTCCTGTAGGTTAACTCCAACCATGTTCCTGGAGAGCTACCCTCCTGTAGGTTAACTCCAACCATGTTCCTGGAGAGCTACCCTCCTGTAGGTTAACTCCAACCATGTTCCTGGAGAGCTACCCTCCTGTAGGTTAACTCCAACCCTGTTCCTGGAGAGCTACCCTCCTGTAGGTTTTAACTCCAACCCTGTTCCTGGAGAGCTACCCTCCTGTAGGTTAACTCCAACCCTGTTCCTGGAGAGCTACCCTCCTGTAGGTTAACTCCAACCCTGTTCCTGGAGAGCTACCCTCCTGTAGGTTAACTCCAACCCTGTTCCTGGAGAGAGACCCTCCTGTAGGTTAACTCCAACCCTGTTCCTGGAGAGCTACCCTCCTGTAGGTTAACTCCAACCCTGTTCCTGGAGAGCTACCCTCCTGTAGGTTAACTCCAACCCTGTTCCTGGAGAGCTACCCTCCTGTAGGTTAACTCCAACCCATATAAGACATATACACTAAACGCAACATGTAAAGTGTTGGTTCACAACCACAGACCACGTGTATTGTGCCGTGTGGTCTGCTGATGTCGACGTTGTGAACAGAATGCCCCATAGTGGCGGTGGGGTTATGGTATGGGCAGGCATAAGCTACGAACACAATTGCATCTTATCAATGGCAATTTGAATGCACAGAGATACCGTGACGAGATCCTGAGGCCCATTGTCGTGCCATTAATTTGCCGCCATCCCCTCATGTTTCAGCATGATAATGCACAGCCCCATGACGCAAGGATCTGAACACAATTCCTGGAAGCTGAAAATGTCCCAGTTCTTCCATGGCCTGCATACTCAGACATGTCACCCATTCAGCATGTTTGGGATGCTCTAGATCGACCGCGTGTTCCAGTTCCCGCCAATATCCAGCAACATCGCACAGCCATTAAAGAGGAGTGGGACAACATTCCACTGGCCTCAATCAACATCCTGATCAACTCTATGTGAAGGAGATGTGTCACGCTGCATGAGGCAAATGGTGGTCACACCAGATACTGACTGGATTTCTGATCCACACCCCTACGTTTCCTTTAAGGTATCTGTGACCAACAGATGCACATCTGTATTCCCAGTCATGTAAAATCCATAAATTAATGCGTAATTACTTAATTTCAATGGACTGATTTCCTTATATTAACTAACTCAGTAAAATCTTTGAAATTGTTGCGTCGATATTTTTGTTCAGTATAGATTCAAAAGGTTGTCAAGATGGGGAAAGGTCTGTCCGTAATAAAGAGACGCTCTGCTTTTTTGACACCACACAAAGCCTGCAGGCTCTAGTTTGATCTCATCTTGGTTATTGTCCAGTCGTGTGGTCCAGTGCTGCAGAGAAAGACCTAGTTAAGCTGCAGCCGGTCCAGAACAGAGCGGCATGTCTTGCTCTTCATTGTAATCAGAGGGCTAATATAAATACTATGCATGTCAGTTTCTCTTGGCTAAGAGTTTGATAAAGACTGACTGCGTCTAACATCTTGTTTTTATAAGAAATATTCATGTGTTGGAAATTCCAAATTGTTTACATAGTCAATTTACACACAGCACTGACACACACATCTACCTCACCAGACATGCCACCAGGGGTCTTTTTACAGTCCCCAGGTCCAGAACTAATTCAGCTACAGGACTGTTTCGCTACCACAGACTGGAATGCAGTATGTTCCAGGATTCACCCGACGGCATTGAGGAATTTACCACAATGTACTCGCTAATATCCCCAGGATTGTCAACAACTACCACAGGTCGCTAATATCACCAGGATGGTCAACAACTACCACGGGTCGCTAATATGACTAAGATTATCAACAACTACCACGGGTCGCTAATATGACCAGGATTATAAACAACTACCACGGGTCGCTAATATGACCAGGATTATCAACAACTACCACGGGTCGCTAATATGACCAGGATTATCAACAACTAGCACTGGTCGCTAATATGACCAGGATTATCAACAACTAGCACTGGTCGCTAATACCACCAGGATTGTGCCTTTGGCTACTGGACAACGAAAGAAACAATGGCCTCCAAGGAAATGGTGTGATTGACTAGGCTACTTTGAAGCAAGGTAAGACAGGCCTCATATGTAGTAAAAAACGTGGTCTCGCCGGTCAGCCCCAGTACACTATTCTATAGATTATATTTCTATGGTCTCTCCGGATCAGCTCCAGTATTCCATACTATAGATTATATTTCTATGGTCTCTCCGATCAGCTCCAGTATTCCATACTATAGATTCCATTTATGTGGTCTCGCCAGTCAGCCCCAGTA